>NC_047679.1:31987209-32089824 GCF_011762505.2 Arvicanthis niloticus
TCAAGTTTTTTGCCACCTTTGCAGTGAAAGGCTTGGGTTAGTCTCATGAAGTAGGACTTAAATACAATCAGAAAGTGGTTGGTTATGCCTACAACACTAGTGCCACTATTGTATATCACCACTGTATATCAGAGTCTGTAATAGGGTTGGTGTTTACCTCTCTTCTCTAGTAGTATGCAGATTACCTTCCAGTGACATTAACATGGCTCAGTAGAGTAGTTTCTAGATAGACTCCAGCTTAAGTTCACCAAGTTCAATGACATATTTAACTGTTGTCTGCACCAATGGGGCCTTACTCGAAGTTTGTGGCAGGCAACCAATATAGGCTTGGAAAAGCCTGAGTTGTTGGGGTTTTCCATGGGCCCTTTTCAGCCAACAAATCAATTACATGTAACTCATTCCTGGAATTGGATGTTCCCCTTAGTGGTGAGAGATGTCTAATTGAGGCTTTGTCTCCCATGTTACTTGATAATTCTATTTAAAATTCTTTCGTGTGTGTGTGTGTGTGTGTGTGTGTGTGTGTGTGTGTGTGTGTATGTGTGTTAAGAAAAAACTCTACTGTTGTAGGTTTCCATATACAGGTCCATACTATTTGATCATTGAATTTGGTAGCAGTAAGCCCATGGACAATGTCTAAGAGAATTGAACCCACAGATGATACACCCCAAATTTAAAAGCTTTATCACACTTGATGTAAAAAAAATGAATATCTCTATTCCTGTGTTTTCTGCCTTGTGCCTCCCCCAAGCTGCTCTAAAGGGGGATGAAGAGATTGTTCAAGAATCAGAAAAAAATGTTTAGAATACCTTTTAGGAAAAATCAATGTTCTAAATCTTCTATAAGAGACAAACCTTTAAGTAAAAACATGTACCATGTACATGAGAGCTGGATTCAGTTGATACTCATGACTTTTTTTCTGCAGAAATATTCAGCTGCCTTATATTTAAAGGATGAATGTTATAACCATTATTTACTATTGGCTAATAATAACAATATTGCAACTCATACGAACACATATGTAATATCTAATTGTTTTGGGGTGTCAAGGTTCCAGGCATTATCACATTAAAGTTATTCATTTCTTGTTTCCATGGGTTACAATTAAAATCTCTAGGCTCTATCTCTAATCTGAGGGCTCATCTTAGTAGAAATCTACCTCCAAACACACCCAATTTATTGGCAAAATTCAGAGGGTTGTTGTTATTGTTTTAAACTTAAAAGGCATAAACCTCAGCTCTCACACATAGTTTATAATCATTTTCCCTGTGGAAAATAATATAGTTCATATAGCAGGCTCCAATGTAGTCATTTGCTTCTTTAGAGAGAGAAGGAAGAGAAAAGTTAAAATAAAGATGGAGAAAGAGACATACTGCTAGCAAGATGGGGTCTTATATAAAATGATAGAATCATCAGACTTACATTTCTATCAGCTTCATCATATTTGATTAGATAAAAGCAAGTATTAAGTTCCACCCACACACAAAGGGAGAAGATTATTTCAGGGCATGAGCTAGAGAAGGCAAGGAATAGTGAAGGTTACCTTAGAATCTCTCTACCACTGAAATTGACAAGGTGAGACTGGTGAGAATCAGAGGTGCAAGAAAATAGTTCAATGCAGAATTTTTATTGGTCACTTACTGGCAGAAAATGGCTGACACTTTGACCCCTGCTGACTTACAGGAAATTTAGCAAAAAGAAGTACCCATGCTTATAAGGCTTTGTGTAAAGTTTGGGGGGAGAAGAAGTGAAGAGTGGGCTAGCAATAGCAACACTGGGAGCAGCCACTACTTCTGTTGCAGTCTAGTCACAAAATGAAAGGATTACCAGATTCTGTAGAGGATATATGGCCCGCGCAACCTCCCGCCAGCAGGAACGACGCGGCACACACAGGATCCTTCTGCAGTAAAGCTTTTATGCGTCTTGAGAGGGAGAGCATAAGCTTACAGATGAAGAGGACCCCGAGGGGGCAAAATCCCAGCCCTTATATAGGAAACTGCTCCCCGCCTAGGACGTGGCACCCAATGGTTGGCTGTAGCCCGTTGGCCGGTATTGTGTCACAGGTGAGGCAGTGCACTAGCACACACGCAAACCATTTGTCAGTTGGTCGAACGGATGTCAGCGCCATCTTGCAACGGTGAATGTGAGGGCGGCTCCTCACAGATATATATGGGAGCCTTTTAGGAGACCCAGGAGCACAACTAACCTCTGGTGACCAGATGTAAGTGGAGCAGAGGGAATTTAGAACAGCTTCTCATAGCAATGGTAGCAAAACAAAGAAGATTGAGAAATGCATTTGTTGAGGAGAACACAAGCCCTTAGGCGCTCTCAAGTACTTGCAATAATGTCTGATCATATGTTATCAGATTGAAAAAATGAATTCAGATGAAAAATGTGGAAGAAAGAGAGTGGGAGTCGAGGTGAAAATAGGAAGTGATTCAGAATAAATGAAAGTAAAGGTGCCTTTAGGTGATTTGGTGCAGCAAGATTAAAAAAAAAAATCAAGACTGTATGAGTGATGACCAGGACTCTCTGTATCTGTACAAGGACTAAACAGAAATTACATCAACTTAAATATAAAGGCAGACTCTCAGTATTTGAGAATTTAGGTGACATGGGCTTATTTAATGTTTAAAAACCAATTGTCAAGTAAAGAGTTTCTCCAAGGAAGTTTCTTATGTTAGGCTTTGCACAGGTGAATGTCAAGCACTATGTCAATTGAGCTTTTTTTTTTCTAAGATGTTAAATCACCATTAGTGCTATTTGTGTTTCTCAGCTATTGTGAAGAAAACTTTCCCCTAGAATTACTTTTCTCAGTCACAGGAAATGCTTTCACATTGTGTGAGGATAGTCATTAATGGATGCTACTGGATGTGTATTAGCAAGTTGACATCTAAATATTTGTACATGGATTATCGGCCAGTAGGAGAAATGACAGCAGCTATTTAATTTCTTGAAGCCATTTCCCTTCTCCCTGAGAAGTTTCGTTCCTTCAGTATTACTATTAAATTTGCTTCCTCCTTAGAACTGAGCAATGCTCTAAATTTGTATTGACGTGAAAGGACTACTAGTGAGAAGAAAATATGAAATTATAAATAGTTTTAAAAGCACAAAACACAAAATTAAGGGATAAGGCTTTAGTCAGAATTGCCTATTTACCCTCTCTTCTGCTATTCAAATGTGAGAGAACAATTATTTCTGCCTATTTTAGCTTCTTTTTTTTATCTTCCTTTCTTCCTGATTTCCTGGCAGAGCTATGTGATGCTGTAATACAATGTACCCTTTAAAAGAATGCAAAACAATACAGCATTCTTGACTGTTGAGTAGCAGGAAGGGTTTAGTAATGTGGAAATAAATGATTATTATTTTAATAATTACTTTATTGCTGCAGTTTTAAGTTAAACGACTACCTTGCATTTAGGACAACGTGGATGCTAGAATTTGAACACAAATATGTTGATGTCAAACTACTGGCTTGTAGGAATTTTCTAAACAGCAAAGGAAATTTCCAACACTCTAGCTTTCAACTTGATATTTTCAAAGTTTATTTTCAGCCTCTCTCAAACACTTGGCTGTTCAAGACAGCTCCTGAATTATTAATGTCAGATACATTTTCAGGAATTCTAGTTGCATTCCTTACACAGTGCAGAAGGAATCCCAGGGTCCTTGTATTCAACAGCAAAAGGGGGAAAATTGAAAACTGTACTTCCTCCTGGCTTCCCACACAAAAATAAGTACCCAATGGAGATTACCATCTGTAAACTAATTCTCAAGCTGTTAATGGCAAGATTCAGAGCAATCAGTATGTGTCATAAAGCATGCAGTTTGAGACTCCCCCATTCATCTTTAAGTGCTCTGTGACATAGCAGCGTGTTCTCTGTGGAGACTTTCTGCCAAATCTTTACTTCTATTGCTTTCTCACTCGTGGAGAATTTTGAATGAGTCCAAGATTAATTTTCAAATACTGAGTAAATCTATGCACAATGATTTATTAGAAAATCATGTTTTCCACTTCCAGCATTCTTTAGGTGTTCCCTTATTCTTGAGTAGTAAGAAGCTGTTGCCTTCCTCTCAACACATTCTAATGTCATGTGCTAAGGGCTAGAATAACAGGGAAAAACTTCCTTTTCTTCTAAAAGTTCTAAACTGAAAGGATTCTAGAGGCAGAGGTTTCAAACAATCTCATACAAACTTTGCAATCATCTGTTAGCTGGTTAATATTGCCCATTGCCTACAAAGTGTCCTAAAACATTTTGACTTTTAATAATTCCTCAAAGGCACAACTAATTACAGTAAAATGCAGAGATAAAATAGGCTAGAATATGGAACATTTTAATGACTTGTTATTGTGCTTTTGATATGTAATATAAAAACTATACATATTAGTAAGGCATCATGCCATGGTTTGATGCAATTACATATTGCATGAGGTTTAAATCAGTTGAAACATATTTGTTTTCTCATACATTTACCATGTATGGTGAAAACTTCCCCTTCCTATATGTTTCTCTTGAAATATGCAGTATATACTCTTTTAAATGTATATAAACAACCTATTGTGCAATAGGTCAGCACCAGGACTTGCTGACCACTATTCTCCTCTCAATTTTAATGATAGCAGCTGTATTAGATTCCACATATGTGATCAAGTTATACTTGCTTTACTGTGGCTGACTTACTTTACCTACTATGAACATTGTGACAAATAATAGGATTTTCTCTCTGTATCCCTGTGTGTTTCTCTCTCTCTCTCTCTCTCTCTCTCTCTCTCTCTCTCTCTCTCTCTCTCTCTCTCTCCCACCACATTTTCTTTTTTTTTCTTCTCATTAGTCAGTAAACACTAAGAGTTTTTCCTTTTTTGTATGTTAGGAGTAGTCTTGTATTGGACATAGGAGTGCAGAAATCTCTTCAGCATACTGATTTTGCTTCCTAGGACTGGGAACATCTGGGAGTTTCACCTGAAATTTTCCCAGGAATCTCTACAGTGTTTTCTATCATGGCTGGACTAATTTACATTCCTACTAACAAAGTGCAAGGATCCTTCTCTCTAATCTTGACAAGACTTATTGTTTGTAGTCTCTTCATATTAACAACTTTTCTAACTAGAGTGAGGTGATATCTCACAGTCTATTTGATTTATATTTGCATCATGATTAGTGATGTTGAGCATATTTCATATATACATTGGCTATTTGTATGTCTTCTGTTATAGATGTCTATTCACATCTATTTCCTATTTTAAATCAGTTTATTTGTGTTTCTGTAATTGAGATTTTGAAATTTCTTATCTGTTCTAGACAGGAACCCCTCATCAAATGTGTGCTACAAATATTTTCTCCCATTCTATGTGGGGTGGTGGGCTGCAAGAGGCAGCTGGGTACCTGGTCGAGCACAGGCCTCGAACACTGGATAATACCTTAATGGGATGGTAGGTGTTCAGCCTTGCTCCTGGGTCCTGATTCCTTTCACTTATCCACAGCTCCTCCCAAAGAAAGGTTTGTGGCCTTCAGTCAAGTAACACAGGTGGAGGGCATGACTACAGCAGAGCCTAAAGAGATCTCCATATTAATGAGATACCTAAAGGCCAGAGGGTATATCCAATTAAGCATTCCTTCCCAGACCCTCCTCCTACTCACAAAAGGTATTTAACCTCAGGCCCACCCTGAGGACAGGGGGTAGAGCTTCATCTACTTTCCTCCATAACAATAAACCTTTTAAACCATGGACTTCCTCCTGTCTTTGGGCCCCACCATGGAGAACCATAGAGGGGGCCTTCAATGAATGAGCCTAATGAGCACTGCCTAATCTCCCACTGGAGGACCTCTCTGCATTCCAGCCATGGAGGCCTGCCAACTCAAGCAAGCTAGCCAAGCCAGCCATGACCCAGCCAAGTGAGTCACCCCAACCAAGAGTCTCATCTACCCCACAGGGCACCCCTGGAGCTTCTCTCCCTTGCCACTCTCAGCTGCAGGCCAGTCCAGCCTGTATGCCCACAGTCTCAGTACTTCTGTGGTCTCTCAGCTGGTCTCTGGCCAGCTGCCTCTGCCCCCTCAGAAACTCAGACTGGGATCTACCCACCCATGGAGCAGAGTTCTTCGACTTCTTACAGCCCAACGTCTGCCTGATGCTGCATGGAGTAAACTCAGTCAAATTCCCGTGTTTCTGCCCCTCTGAGCCGCCTGGGGTGGCAGACACATGGAACCTACAATAGGACCCACACCCACACGTGAACTACAACCCCCAAAATTCTAAGGTTTGTCTGTGCAGTCTTGATTTTTTTCTGTGTAGATGAATTTTAATTAGAAGTAATATCGTTAATATTTTGCTTTTCTTTCCTATGATTAGAAAATCTAAAAGATAACCTTATGTATCATAAGCCCTAAAATGTTTCCAGTAACTTTTTTTCTAGTGGTTTCAAAGTTTACATTAATCTCCTTAAATGATTTTGAGTCCATTTTATAACTTGTAAGAGATAATGTTTGGCTTCATTCAACATCATGTGGCTATGCCATTTTCCCAACACTATTTATTGAAGACTGTCATTTCTGCAATGTGCATTCTTGGCAACTTTGTAAATAATATAATTAGCTACAGATGCTTAGATGCTTGGTTTTAGTCTCTCTATTGTGCTCTATCAGTCTGTATAGGAGTTTCTATGCCAATATCATGAATATTACTGCAAATTTTTAGTATATTATGAAGAAAGTTAATGTAATGACTATGGCCTTGTACTTTTTTGATCCAGAAAGTTTTGGCTGTTGAGTATTTGGTCTACTTGTGTAATTTTTAGTATGTTTTTTTTCTAGTTCAGTGAAGAAAACAATGTTTTCAAGACACTTGCATTGACTTTGTAGATCACTTGGCATATATTGACATTTTAGCATTATTGATGCTTTCTGTACATGAACATAGGATGTTTTTCTACATCTTTTGGTTTTAAGTGCATGACCATAGGTTTGTATTTTTGAATGTAGAGATTTTTGCCTATTTGGTTCCATTTATTCCTAGGTATGTTTTTGGTAGCTGTGGTAAATGAAATTTTCTTTCTTTCTTTCTTTCTTTCTTTCTTTCTTTCTTCCTTCCTTCCTTCCTTCCTTCCTTCCTTCCTTCCTTTCTTTCTTTCTTTCTTTCTTTCTTTCTTTCTTTCTTTCTTTCTTTCTTTCTTTCTTTCTTCTTTTCTAATTTAAAATAGATTCTTCTTTCATATAATACATCCCAGCCTCAGGTCTCCTGATCTCCATTCCTCCCTGCAATCTCCTACTGTCCCTCACTCTCAGACCCATGCCTGCTTCATTTCCTTTTCAGAAAAGACCAGGTCTCCAAGAAAAGACAGTTGAACCAGACCAAAAAAAGATAAAATAAGACAAGGCCAACCCCTCCTTATTGAGGCTGGACAAGGCAGCCCAATAGGAGAAAAAGAGTCCCAAGAGCAGGCTAAAGAGTCAGACATATACCTGCTCCCACTGTTAGGAGTTCCACAAAAATGCCAAGCTAACAGCTATAACATATACACAGAGGACCTGGTACAGAACTAATAGGCCATTTGCTTACCACTACAATCTCTGTGAACCCATATGTGCCCTACTTAGTAGATTTGGTGGGTTATGCTCTCCTGGTGACCTCCATACCCCTGACTCTCATAATTTTTCTTTCACCTCTTCCATAGGATTCCCCAATCTTCTAAAATAAGGACTCATGAAGACCTCCAAGATTTTTTTAATTTCTGTTTCAGATCATTTGACATTAGCATGTAATACAATAGATGACACATTGTAATATATTCATTTTGTATATTTATTATATTTTTATTAGTTGAAATTTATTTGAGTGGCATACTTGTAGTTGTCCATATATAAGATCATGTCATCTGAAAGCAGTGTACAAACTGGCAATTTCTTCTCCAGTTTAGATCCCCTTTATTTTCCTTACCTAAAGACTCTAATTCTTCTACAACCATATTGAACAAAAATGGTGAAAATTGGCATTCTAAAAAAATTTTGTTTTTTTATATTCAGTATAAGTTTAACTATTGACAAATTACTTTTATTATCTTGAGAAGCAGTTTTCAGAACTTAATTTGCCCAGGTTTTTCTTGTGTAAGGATATTGAATTTATCAAATGTTTTTTTCTGTATCTATTGTGTTGACCATATATGACTTACACCTTTAATTCTGATAATGTAGGTTATCACTTCTTTTGATTTCTGTGTAGTGACCACCTTAGTATCCCTGGGATATATCAGTTTTAGTAACAGTTTAAATGTGCTGTTGGACTCAGTTCGCTTCTATCTTGTTGAAGATTTTTACATCTAAGTTGATCTATAATACTGGGCTGTGTTCTTTAAAAACCATGTTCTTAAATTTTGATATGAAAATCATGCTGGCCTCATGGAAGGTGTGTGATAATTTTATACATCTCCAAAGTAGAATAAGTTGAGAATTTGTACCAGTTCATTAGCATTTGGTAGAATTCATCAGTGAAACCAACCTTTCCTGGGATTTTCTTTGCTGGAGGTGTTTATTTCTATCATTTTCATCCATCTTTCTCACTACTTCAATTTTTTCCGTGTCCTGCTAACTCATTCTTAAGTTCATTACTTCTCTGTACTTCTATAATTATTGGTCTACACATACACACACACACACACACACACACACACAAATCCCAAAATATACACATATGTATTTAACCCACTAATCACATTAGTATTGTTCTAATGTACCTGTATTTAGGGCTGACCATGTGGCATTAGCATGGAATTTGTACCTAGAAGACTGAACCTCATTTTCTCACTAGCCTGTAACTTTTAATCTAGGGTGGTATCTTAGGATGTCAATTTATGTGATCATTATGTTGGTCTGGTTAAGACAACTCTAATATTGAACTTGTCATGCAGCATCCCTGTTAGGTCTAGAAGTCTCAATCCAGCAGAAGTCATTCTGACTGTCTTCTTACTCATGTTTTCTAGTCCTTTTCTGCATTGCTCTCTAAGCCTTAGGTTTGTATTGTAGATATACCAACTGGTGCTAGGCATGCTATGGTCACTCTCTGCATTTTGGCCTTCTATAGATCTCTGTAGAAGCTTCAATCTGTTGCAAAAAGAAGCTTCCTTAAAAAAAGAGTTGCAGTTACCCATATCTGTGACTTTAAGGACAATTATTTTAGAATACAGTTAGAAATTTGATTGACTTAGGAAAATGGTAATAGTAAGTTCTAATCTTTAGGGTCTTTGTTTTCTGTATTTTTTTTTTAATTTTGCTATATTGTCGTCCATGTTAATTTGTCACATAAATTTTTTTTAAAACTTTCTTTTTTATTTTTTTAATTTTCATTGGTCATGTTGTTTATTGACATTTCAAATGTTATTCCCTTTACTGGTTTCCTCTCTGAGAATCCCCCATTCCACACCCTGCCCCTGCCTCCATGAGGGTGCTCCCCCACTCAAACACCCACTCCCACCACACCACTCTAGCATTCCCCTATGCTGTGGCATCAAGCCTTCACAGGACCAAGGGCCTACCCTCCCTTTGATGCCAGACAAGGCCATCCTCTGCTACATATGCAACTGTAGCCATGGGCCGCTCCATGTGTATTCTTTGGTTGGTAGTTTGTTTAGGCTATTTTTTGTGTCCTTCATATCATCTACCCTAGGGATTATTCTATGTGCTGATATATTCAGCACCTACCAGATGGGATATTCTATAGATCTCTTTTGGGTCCATTTGGTTTAGAGTACAATTTAACTGTTGTTTTCTTGTTGGTTTTCTGTTTGAACAAGCTGCTTAAATGTGGGCTATTTTAAAAATAAATGAAAAATAAAGTACCTAACTCTTGCATTGCAATTTTCTAAGTGCTTTAGGTCTATTAATACTTATTCTATATACTTGGGTACTTTTATCTCAGGTGCATAGACACTTAAATTTGTTATTTCATTTTTCTGAGTCAACTCCTTCAACATCCTGAACTATAAGTTGTCATGAAAGATGCTTGCCTTTTTATTATTTCTATATTTTCTTTTGAAGCATTGAGAACCTTTTCTAACCTGTTAGAAACTAACTGTAAGCTGTCTTAAGGAAGATTTTGTTGTCTTCAATTTGATTGATGAGCCTTGACCTTCCCATATCTAGTTATTCATATCCTTCTCTAGGTGTTGGAAGTTCTCTGATTTCTTTTAATAAGTCTTCTATCTCTCTGATGTCCTGAAGTATGAATCACAACAATCTAATATTTACTCTTCAATAGTATCCCACAATTCTACAGGTTTTATTCATATCTCTTTTGTCTTTTCTCTTTATTCTCCTCCAACTGTGAATTTTCAAATAGATATGCAGCCAGTCTCTGAGTTCACTGATTCTTTTTTCTGTTTGATCTATTCTGGTTTTGATGCCTGCCTTTATGTTTTTAGTTTAACTGCATATCTTTCAACTCAACAGATTTTTTTCCTCCTGCTTTTTCTTTGTTAAGTTTCTCTGTTAAATTATTGAAATATCTTTTGCCTTTTACTCAAGCTTATTGTTTTTCCTCAAAAAAGGTCTTTATAATTCTTTAAGAGTTCTTTTGTAGTGAAAACTCTCATATCAGTTCCTATTCCCTTGATTTCAGTACAAGATGAGGTCATAGTTCCCAGAAAGCCCTTGATGCTTGCTGATATACAACATCATCTTGATATTGAAGAAATTGTTGTTTATTTTAATCCCCTTATTTGAACTTTTTTTAGTGCACATCAGAAATTATAAGCAGGTGGAGTGATTTCTTTTTTTCTGAGCCCGTGGATGCTTCCATTATTTCAGCACTGAATAATACTCAGATCCAGATTTTCTAGAAGTCTACTGTTTATCTTCGGTTACTGTTTCAGTACCACAGGGCAGTTGTAGTTCATACATTATTGGTATATTGTCCAGAAAGAAACAAGAAAGTACATAGAAACTGTAGTCTATCCCCACAAGCCTGTGTCAGGGAACTCAATGTTAGAGTAGATCCAGATGCCTCATCCAGATGCTTCATTTATATCGCACATAAGGTCAAGCACTACAATATTTTGCATGGATCTAACAAGGGACACCAAACACTACTATTTCATAGTTTTATCCACCAATGCCATCAAACTGTGTTATAACTGGAGCCGATGGCCTACGAATAAATATAAGCACAACACCAGGGCATTACTGAGACCCACATTTCTATAGGCTACCAATTGCTAAAGTGGACTAATAACTAAGACTCTACAGCAGTGACAGGTAATACTAATTAGAATAGGTTCAACTTTTATTCTGGCAGTAGGGCTATTATGGAAACAGGAAGGTTGAGCATTAGAACATGATCATTATTTGATTTTACCACCATGACATGTAGTTCTATGGAAGAAAATGATGCCTACTACCATTTGTTAAGTACAGTCCAAAGGATGTTGGACTACCCTATGTATGCTATGTTGGAATAGTCCTGGTGGAGGCATTCCATTGACCACAGAAACCAATCCTTTGCTGAGTCACACAACATCAAATATTTGCACCAGGTAAGGTAAACTAAGGCCTGTGCTAAGGCAGTGGTGTTTATGCATACCAAACCACAATTTGCACCACTGGTGCACTTATCTTTGGCTAACTTAGGAGCAGTTCTACAGCTCTGTCTAAGCACTGGACTGATAATAGTCATGCTGCTGAAGGGTACTGTTCATACTCAAGTCTCCCAGTAACTAAAGTCTACAAACTCTCAGTAAAAAGGCATGTGCCAACTGGATCCACTACCAAATCAGAACTCTATTTTGCTCATTTACAGGTCTACATCTGATACCAGTAAAAATCTGAAGGCTCTATCTATGAGCTATAGCCTGTGTCTGGGGACTTCATTTTGCTAACTAATTGTTACTGCAATGAGCCTGGAACTTTTAAGACAAAACTTTGTGTTAGTTTTTCAGAGGTGCTCTATGATGATCAGATTTGGTTTTGTGAGAGGACAACATATACTAGAAAGAGAGGTTGTGGTACTCTTCTGTATGATATCTGACCTAATGTTCTGGGAGCTTCATTTAAAAGTACTGGCCTGGTATGATTTCTCTCAACAATGATTTTCACCAAGGTAGAAAGGGTAGTGAGTTTTAAGTCTAATACCTAGAGTTAATTCTCTTTCCCTCCTATAAGTAGAAGAGATCAAGCTTTACACCAAACTGTTTCAAGTTAAGGGAAAGGCAATACTCTTTCCTTCCTGTGTTTGTGATATGCTCTTTTGTTTTGTTGTACTAAATGTAGATAAGATTGCTTCTCACCTAATTTCATTAATTCATCTTGATGTACTATGTTATATCAAGGAGATTTATTTCTCTTATGCTATACCATGTGAGGAGGCTGTTGGCCATCATGCTCTTCTACCACTGTTGATTAGCTAACTAAAAATTGACTCTCTATAACCTAAATTCCTTTGTCTTTTTTTCTACTTTTTCTTTTAAGCTCTGAGGAATCTGTATTAGATTGCTGAGTTCTTCAACAAAGAGAATTTTTTTTGTTTTCTTCATCTTCCTCTTTAATGAGTTCAGAGAGATGTTAGCTAGGAGTGGTTTCATAATGACAAACATATCCAGATTTTACATATCAAACCTTCAAAGAACAAATACAGACAAAACATTAAAGGCTAGAAATGTCACATCACAGGCATATAAAATGTTTCAACAGAGCTTTGTCTTTGTTGATGCCCTGATTTGAAAATAATTAATTTACTATTAATGATTCTCACTGCTAGGACGACTCTGTTCACCTGGTGCAGGAAGTTTTTCTTTAGACAGTCATTGCTGTAAGTGGCCTGTCAAACTGATTCAGATATTCAAGGCAAGAAAGATATTTAATTAAAACCTTTCAATAGACTGGCTAAGCACTCATCTGCCACTACTGATATATACAATTTGAGAGTTTCTAAAATTTCATTAGCTTTTCCTTTAAAACAGTTTTAAATGATATTTAATATCCCACATGCTTAACAACTTATAACAGAAATTCTGGTATTTTATATGGTTAAAAATATTTCTTCATTAGATGAGTAATCTGTATTCACCACAAACAAACAAACTAGATAACTTTTCCTAATACTCAAGGTTTATTACATATATTATTCCTTCATAGTTTGAGTATCAGTGACAAAGATTAGATAAGCCATCAAAATAATCAATTATAGTTAACCTTCTCCCCATTAAAATGAATGGAAATATCAGTTTAGATTTCTGGGAACAAAGTGAGAAATAATTATATCTCAGGAAGAAACCCATTTGGGTAACATTTGAATGTATATGTTTGGTGCTGTATCTTTCTAGCCCTTATTTTACATCCCCCTACCTGCCTTTCTGTAGCCTACAGAGTTCCTCTGGGCAAATGTTTCTTCTTACTTTTTTCCCAGTTTATTTTTTGCTTGCCATAACCTTGGCTTCCTAAAATTATGCCATATTTCTTTGACCTTCTTGCTCCACAAAGACAGAATAAATTCTGGGACAATCTGTTTCAATGAAAATATATGGGAAAGAATGAACTTATCACAGACTAATGCCATGTACCTACCTAACCTGCATCCTTTATACCCCTTTTAAAACCATAAAGGTCAATATATCAGCTTTAGACTTGAATCATCTATAAATACCAGATTCATAAAGAAATGAAACAGGAAAACGTGCTGTTTTATAAAAGAATTTTTCAGGTCTTATGCTCCTGAAATCAGCAATTTTATCACAAAGGGGGGGGGGAATGGCCTGTTCCATTATGTGCAAAAGCTTTCCTATCATCAATGGGAAAATATCATAAAATGCCACCATTGCCTTCAAATGATGAATTCTCCACTTGCTCAATTCTGTAATGTTGCTTAGCCTCTGTGTCTCTAAAATACATTCTCAGATTGCTACTGAAATGTAGCATTTATCACCAAGAGCTGATAATGACAGTAAGAAAAAACTACTCAAATGTGCAGTAGAAGGGAACCATTGGCTTCTATATATAGGATGTACTGTACTGAGTGTTTCCAGCGGTGTGTATAGGGGTAATACCAAAAAATGTAAATGACAGATCAAATAGCTTTAGAGTCTTTTAATCTAGCTAAGAAAGTAAATATAAACTTCCTTTGCTGGCCTCACACTTTCTTTCCTTTGCTGATATCACTCCTGCAAACATGGTGAAGGTTCTTGAAAAATGTCTGGTAGGTCATAGGAATGATCAAAATATGGCAAGCACGAACCCCACAAAGTGACACAGTACAAGAGGACAAGGATTCTTTGTGTGCCTAGGGAAAGCAGCTTTATGACAAGAAACAGGGTGGCTATGGTAGGCCAACTAAGCCTATTTTCTGCAAAATAGCTAAAACTACTAAGAACATCATGCTGAGACTGGAGTATGTTGAGGACACCTAACTGCAGATCTAAGGGCACGCTGGCTGGCTAGTAAGATATATGAGCATTTTGAACTAGGAAATGCTAAGAAGAGAAAGGGGCAAGTGATCCTGTCTAAGCTGACTTTGTTATAAAAACAATAAAATAATAAGCTTTTACTCACCTCAAAAAATGAATGAATGAGTGAATGAATGAAAAGGAAAAACATATATACAAATAGAAAGCAAGCAAGGCTTTACAAAGCAAAAATGAAGTAATGTATGTAATAAATAGTGCATTAGACAGCTATTGCTACTAACAATCACAAGTGCTCAATGGCTTATATTAAAAAGAATTTATTATCTGTGATTCAGCTAGAGTCTGGCTGACAGACTAAACTGGGATTATCTAGGCATTAATTTTGAATCATATTCGGTCTACTTGTCTGTTAGAGATGAACAAATAGGACAAAAAAACTACTTGAGTGTGCTTTACTGAAATTGGAAGAGGTAAAATATCTATCACAGCACAGAAAATACAATGCAATTCTAAGGCCTATTCTTGATCTTGAAATGGCACAGAGACATCAGCAGATTATTGGCTAGGATCACACGGCTAAGTCCTATATTACTGGGACAGGCAGACATATTTCTTTAAGAAGAGCAAGTCCATATTTACTGAAAAACAACTCAATCTGCCACACCAATATTGGTTTCACTGAAGCCATAACACAGTCCTGGAGAATTCAACATGATAGCTGGATTTGAACAGAATTTCTCAAGTATTTAGGAGCTGTAGGTACTTTCTTGACAGTTCTGGTTATAAACCATGACTCAAGGCCAATTTATCAACTGTCTATAAAATATGTTATGCCTTCATTTCTGTTAGCAAGGTGGTAAGTTACTATTTCCTCATCATCAAGAAATTGGAGAAATGTAGTAAATTTTCTAAACTAGAACTTACTGAAGAAGAAAAATTATTCTATACCATCTTACAATCTGTATGTATGCCTTTTTCAGGGATACTTTTGTGAGGAAGCTAGCTGATAATTTTTCCAACATATTATTTTTATTAATTATTTGGGACCCACATAATGCACCCCAATCATGCTTGCTTTCAGTTTTCCCAGGTCCACTCCTTATTTTTTTGCCCTCCCCCAAAAGAGAAGGAAAAATACACCAAGTTTAATTTGTGTTGCCCATACACTCATTGCAGCAGAGTCAAACTCCCAGTGGCCAACCCCTTAAAACAAACTGAGTTCTTGCTAACTCCCACACCAACTTCCATCAGAAATAATTAACAGGGAATAGCTGCATTTCAGCTACCTGATAATTTAAGGTAGTGTTTCTCAACCTTCCTACTGCTGCAACCTTTTAATACAGTTTCTCATGTCATTGTGACACCAACCACAAAATTATTTCATTGCTTCTTTATAACTGTAATTTTGTTTCTGTTATAAATCATAACATAAAGATCTGATATAGAAGAAATATATGTGGCAAGCAACTCCTGTAAAAGGGTCATTCAATAATTCCCCCCTTAAAAGGGTCATGATGCACAGGTTGAGAACTCCTATTTTGTATTGTTTTTGTTTTATTGCCTTTATGTTTTTACAGTCCAGTCATTACCTCCCACACTGTGGTCCGCACACCCACAGTTCCTCACCCCATTCCTCCTCCCCCTGTTTCCAAGAGAATATTCTCACCCCCAAACCCCCACCTCCACCAGACTTCCCTACTCCCTGTGGCCTCAAGTTTCTCCAGGGTTAGGCGTGTATTCTGTCAGTGAGGCCAGAACAAGCAAGTCCTCTGTCCTCTGCTGTATATACATCCAGAGCCTCAGACCAGCTCATGTATGCTGCCTGGTTGGTGACACAGTGTTGGAGAGATCTCAGGGATCCAGACTAGTAGAGACTACTGGTCTTCCTATGGGTTTGCCTTCTTCCTCAGCTTCTTCCAGACTTTCCCTAATTCAACTACAGAGGTTCCTGAATTCAGTCCATTGGTTGAAAGAGCCATCTGCACTGGCTCTTTCAGCTGATTGTTGGGTGTCTCAGAGCACAGCCATGTTATTAGGCTCCTGTCTTTAAGCACACCATAGCATCAATAATAGTGTTAGGTCTTGGAGCCTCCCCTTCAGATGGATTCCAAGTTGGGCCTGTCACTGGACTTCCTTTCCCTCAGTACCTTCTCCATTTTTGTCCCTGCAGTTCTTCTAGACAGAAACAATTCTGGATCAGAGTTTTTGACTGTGGGATGGCAACCCCATCTCTCCACTTGATGTCCTGCCTTTCTACTGGAGGTGCACTCTACAAGTTGTCCCCTCTCCCTACTGTTGAGCATTTCTAAGGTTCCTCCCTTTGAGTCCTGAGAGTCTCTTATCTCCCAGGACTATGATACATTCTAGAGGGTCCTCCAACCTCCTCCCCCTGTGGTTGTATATTTCTATTCATTCTGCTGGCCCTCAGGACTTCTCTCCTGCCCACCCCCAATACCTGATAGGCATAAAAAAGAAACTCATTTAGAATAGCTATAATGGGATTGATTCATTTAGAAAACAAAAATTTATTAATAGGATAAGGGCTAAATATAAACCTGAGAAATCATTTTGTGAAATTTCATTCACTGTACCATGTATTTATATATGACTTTGAGAAAGACATACTTTCTGGGTCCTCTTCTCTCATTAAAATATAGGTTCAACATGAGATCCTGTTTCAAAAAATATATAATCATTGGGGAAATGTTCAACATATAATATATACTTTTATCAAATGTTAAAAAAAATAATAAACCTGGAAGACTAGCTCAGTTGGTAAAGTGTCTTGAATGCATGAGACCTTTAGTTTTGTCCCCAGGACCTCTGTAAGAAATGAAACAATCAACTAGACATGGTGATGTGTGTTTTAAATTCAGAATTGGGGAGGCAGAAAAAGGAGAACCCCTGTGAGTCATTGGTTAGCAAGACCAGCCTACTTGGTGAGTTTTAATTCAGTAAAAGACACTGACTCAAAAATTAAATAAAATAAAAAAAGGAAAAAAAATGGTCAATATAACCTGAGATTATAACCCATGATTGTCCCCTGTTTTGTATGCACACACACATATAACTCAACTATGTATGTGTTAGAATTTTAATGCTAAAATAAAATTCTTGGCCTTCTCAACAGTATAATTTTATATTCTATATGCCAGATTAGCATGTATAATGTGAAGCAGAGAATACAAGATAAAATAGAGGGAGAAAAAAATAGGTCTCAACCATTAAAGACAAAAGCACAATTTAAAAAAAAAAAAAAACATTAAAAGAAGCAGACTCAAACACACAAGATCGGATTTGTGCTTTGTGGATTTGTGGATGACTAGCAAAGTGTACAAGGTGCATGTCTATGTGGCAGTAGCCTTATGCTGACCTCTCACTTGCTTTTGGAACATTCACTTATAGTGTCACATCAGAAAGATGGTGACTAGCAGGCCTTTGAAGATGATAAAACTATTTACCTTCCACATCGGTAGTAAATAGGCTTAGATGATACTTTAAGTCCCTGGCTATACACATCATAGATAATATTTCTTTTCATGTATTAGAAAAGGGTTTTTTTTTTATTTAATCACTTTAAGATTTACTATCTTTGACTCTACAGAATTGTGAATTTTACAAAGAAAAAGCAATCCAATTGGTTCTACTTAATCCTTAAAATGATTTGGGAAATATTTCTCATGTGGAACTTCTTACTTTGATTTTTGACTACAAATGAGCTGTATTAGGGATCATTTATATTCAAAGTAACAAAGAAAATTAAAAAATTCCTATACCACTGTTTTCCTACAGAATAAACCAGGAGTTGTATAGTATATAGTGGTGTAGATTTCTCAAAAATTATGAGTCACTATTAATTTTTATATTTGTAAATCATTTCTCAAGGGTTTTTAATAAAAAAAACATGATGATGTCCCAGTTCTGAACCTTCTTATGAAATCCTTATGAAGCAGTGGGAGAAAAGCAATGACTAAAGTCTTATGAAAACACATATAGGTAGATATCTTTAAGTAGAATTATCTTTGGTTCTCTCAGAAACATATTTAAAAGACATCCTACACATCAAAGTCCAAAACAATTAATTTAAAACTTATGAATGTTAATTTAAAGCAATTTCAGAAAAATAACTCCACACATTTGTTTTATGCTGGCTAAATTTATTCCATTGTATAAATAAAGTGAGCATTCTTTCTTCCCACTTAGGTGACCACTTATCCCTTAGGGATGTAAGATGATACTATCTTTGAAATTTTAGATCACTTTCAATATCAGATTTTATTGAATTGTACCAGTGTGGCTCTCATACAAAATAAAGATCATAAATTAGAAAAAGGAATAAAACCACACATTGTGGTTTTGTATTTGAAGTGAATACGATTCTAGTGGGAACAGGGTTCTAGGATTTCTTCCTGATACCACTTTTATTCTAACTAATCAATGATGTAATCTATGAACAAACCACAGTTGTTCAACCCTTGACATCATTACTGTATTAAGGCCAAATTCTTTAACTTTTTGTTGGTTTGACTAGATCTATAATGATAGAACTACTTTGCTTCTCTCAGACAGAATGAAACAGAAGGTATTGATGATTAGCTTAGATTTGTTTGGGTTGTTTGGGTTTGGTTTGCTTTTGCTTCTGCTTCTGCTTCTGCTTCTGCTTCTGCTTCTGCTTCTGCTTCTGCTTCTGCTTCTGCTTCTGCTTCTGCTTCTGCTTTTGCGATAAGGACTCACTTTGTAGCCTTGACTGACCAAGAACTTACAAAGATCTGCCTGCCTCTGTATCATTAGTACTGGGGTTAAAAACATTTACCATTACATTCACCAGCTCAAAGCTTAGATCTTGAACAATAAAGTCTTGAGATTTTCTCCAAATCTTTTCTACAAGGTCCACCACACAAGTTGAATGACCATAGGAAAATTAAATCAATCTCATGACTTTACAGCACCTTGCATTATTTCAGTATATGTGTACAAAATGAGACATACCCACATAGGAGAAGTTAGCACCTAAATACTAACTTCTAGGTATGTCCTTGAAAAATTCACTACACCTCACAATTACTCAGTGTGACAGCTCTCCACCAACATTCCAAAAACACAAAACCTGCTAGAATTAGCATTAAGAGTTACAGTGATGGGAGGAGAGCTGATGAAATTGTATCTGAAATAAGAGGGTAGTGGAGTTCAAATTGTGGTTGTGAAATGAAGAATTGTATTTTTTAAATTTATTTTTCTGTTGTGCACATTTATGTTTTATTTGCATGTGTGACTGTATGAGGGTATTGGAACCTGGGGAAATGGAGTTACAGAGAGTTATAAGATGCCATGTGAGTGCTGGAAATTGAGCCTGGGTGCTCTGAAAGGCCAACCAGTGCTTTGAACTGTGGAGCCATCTCTCCAGCCCACTGAACTGTATTGTTATACCACTGTTTCCTTCTTTCCTTCATATTCCCATCCAGTGCCTTAAAGGCCCTAAATGCCCAATGTCCAACAGAGGGACACTGTCAGAATCTTATGACTGTTCCTCTTTGTCAAATGTAGACAGGCTGAAGAACAACCATGTTCAGTTATATCTTTTGTTTTAATTTACAATTAATAGTAATAGAAGTTATAAAGTCTAACCATTTTGTTTTGGATATGTTTCTATGTTGAACATGCAGACTAAACTTTGTGAAATTTGAATGAAACTTTGAAACCTGTATGCTAACTTGGTCTTTTTAAGATTTTACTCATGTGTGTCTGTTTAAGTGTATGTACATATATATTCACATTTACGTGCTTATACACATACAGAGGTCAGAAGAAAGTGTTGAATATCTCAGAATCAAAGTAATTAGAGGAATCAGGACTACTAGATTGTTATATGGGTACTGGGATACAAACTATGGTCTTTATGATTGTTCAGTCAGTACTCTAAAACATCTGTCCAGTCCCTGACTTGATTTTTGATGCAATGTTTTTTTAAAAATGTATTATTTACTTATGTGTAAGAGCAGCTTACAGAGTGTATAAAAATTAAATATGGACATGGCTATGTCTCCATCAGTGAAGTACATGCTACACAAATGTGAGGATCTGAATTCAGTCCACAGCAGCCACATAAAAGTCAGAAGCTATATACAGATGTGCATGTGTCTGTGTGTGTGTGTTCAAATTATATGAAGGATTTCTATACCATTTATTTATATACATACATACACACACATGTACACACACATACACAGCACACTCACTTTGTTTGAATTCAGCTTCCTCTCCTGTGTCAAGAACCAGGTGGTATAACTTTGTGAGTTTATTCTGTATTCCCCTATCCATTGTTTCATGTATTTGGTAATGCTATGGTTTCAACATTGCTTTGGGTATTTGGGGTATTTTGTGCATCTCTATGAATTTTGAACTTGGTTGTTCTATTTCTGTGAAGAATGTCACTGATGTTTTGATATTTTGACAAGTAATATGCTGAGTCTGTGTTTTTCTCAGTTACATGACAATTGAATTATTTATTATTGATATGCAGCTCTCTGGAATGAAACCAACTTGATTGTAGTATGTGATTTTCTTAATGTGTTATTCAATTTAATTTTTAAAGATTATATTGGAGATTTAAAAATTTATATTCAACATGGATATTGACCTATAATTTTTATTTTATCTTGATCATGTTTGGGTAGCAGGATAATGACTTCATAGAATAAGCTTGGAAGTGAAATTTGCCTATTTTATTAAATTGATAGAAAACAATGCTATTTACTGTTTATTTTAGTTACATAAGTTTTTATTAGTGCTTTAGTATCATTTATGGTTTATTTATATCTATTTTATATACTATTTTGATCTTTATAAGAACATGTACATAGATATTTATTTCTCCTAAGTGTTTTTTTTAAATAGATTGCTTAAAGTTTTCTTCTAATAACTCTTCTTTTTCTTTTGTAATCTTATTACTTTAATTTGGGTGGCTTGTTTGTTTTGTTTTCAGTCCGAGTCTCACTATATATCAGAAGCAAGGACTTGAGTGTACAGTGATTCTCCTACTTCCAATTTCTCAATGTGGACTGCTAAGATTATAGGAGTTACCCCACAACCTAGGCCTGGTTAATCTAATCTTAATTAAAAGATCCCACTTTCTATTGCTTGATCACTATAAGTTCACCAATCTTGTCTAGCTTTTCAAAACATAAACTTTGCTTCACTGATCTCTATAGCAATCTTTCAGTCCTTTAATTTTTTGCTCCAATATTTGTTATGACTTTTCCTCTGCTGATGAGATTTTTTTCTTTTAATGTAGACACACAAATATATAAAGATGAGTCTTAGAATTATCTTCATTGTATTTCACAGGTTGTTTCCCTTAAGATTTCTTCAATGTCAAACCCCTCCTCCAAATATATATTATTCAATTTTGATGTATTTGCATAGGTTAGCAGTTAATCTTGTGTTGATTTCATTCTAGTATGATATGATTAAATTTTAAAAAATTATTTTGGATTTTTAGGAATTTTTAAATATTTCCATTCATCTATGGTACAGATCAACTCTGAAGATTCTTTGTTGATCCTTTTTCCTTTTATAGCCTGGATGATTTACTTTTTTATATAAAAGAAATATGAAAACTTCCCACTTTAAGAATATTGAGGCTTATTTTTTGCATTATGTCTAATACTTTTATAAAGTTGGGTGCTCCAAATATTTATAATTATCATGTATTTCTAATGGATTGCTCCATTTACCAAATTTGTGAGCTTTCTGATTTTTCCTCACTTTGAAATATATATATTCCTGTTTGCTTTAATTTTCCTGGAATATTTTCTTTCATGTTCAGTCTGTTCATGTCTGCCTCCATGAGGTTAATTTTTATAGGTAGAAGAATATTAAATCTTGTTTCAATCTAGTCAACCACTCTGTATTTTTTAATTAGAGAAGACAATTTATATTCAAGGCTATTATTGAATACAATTACTAATTCCTGTCATTTTCTTGTTATTCTTTTGATTGTTTTGAATCTGTGTTTCCTTTCGCTCTTTCATACATCTTAGAAGATTGATTGCTTACAGAATTAATATTGCTGTATGTTATATTATTCTTATTTGCATATTTCTGGCTATCTCATACATCTGGTGTGATTTTTCTTTCTCATGAACTTCTAGTTGTATTTATCTTATCTCTTGGATACAGTATTGTTTTATCTCCTTTATTGGTAACGGATTATTGGAGTTTATGCTTATTTTGGAAACTCATTATATCTTCTTCAATTCTGAGGAAGAAATATATGGGGAATAGCAATACAGGCTACCAGTTTCTTTGTGCCAGAGCTTGCAATATAGCACTCCATACATACCTAGTATTTAGTATATGCTGAAAAACTACTGCTATAATGATGAGTCTGAATTTATAAGTGATTTAGGCCTTCAATCTGACATCTTTAATATTATTTCTGTGTTCTTTGGCAATTTAGCCACAAAAATTATATAACAAAAATGATTGTTTAGGGAGTCATATCTACTCAGGTCTCTAAATGAACTTGGGTCCATTTCTATCCCTGATTTGGAGAAATATTATTTGCAATTATTTTTCTTAATTGATTGCTTATTTCTTTAGTTTGTACCACTAATATTTTAATCTATTCTAAACATATATATGTTTATAATCCCCAATATTTGAGTAGAACTAGGTAATGGTTGACTGAAATATCAAATGAACTAGAGGTGTAGTTTAGTACTCAAACCCACATAATGGACTTGATAAACTAGATTAGATACCAAGACATTTCAAAAAGATGAAAGCAAATATATACAACAACAGAAATATATAAATAAATCAGATATAAAAATCCAACGGAAACAAAAGAGAAGAAAGGAACCAAATATTGAAAAATGAAGGCAAAAGATATTAATGAATAGAGATAACTAAATTACTAAAGACAGAAAAATGAAGAAATGAGAAAGAAGAAAACCATAAGCTATAATTATTCCCAATTTCAAATTGTATTACAGAACTATAATAATAAAAACAGCGTGATATTGGCATAAAACCAGACACCGTGTGTCAGATTTATGTCCACACACCCATGGACACATGATTTTTGGTAAAGAAGCCAGAAATACACATCATAATAAAGACAGCATCTTCATCTCATGGTGCAAGATGAACTAGAAGGCTACACGTATAAGAATGCAAATAGTTTTGTGTGTCACCATACACAAAACTCAAGTGTAAATTGATCAAACATACTTAATCTGATAGAAAAGAACGCAAGGGAATAGTCTAGAACTCTTAGAACAGGAAAAGTCTTTCTGAAAAGCACAGCAATAACACATGCACTATAACCCAAAATTAACAAATGGTACTTCGTGAAACTGAAAATTTACATGGAAAAGGGCACCATCATTCAGAAAAAAAAGACACCCTATATATAGAATGGGAAAAGATTTTTATTAATTACCTTTGATAAAGGGATAATATCCAAAATATATAAATAAGTAAAAACCCCTGGACATCAAGAAAACAAATAACCCAAATTTTAAAATATGGTACATATCTAAACAGATAATTCTCAAAAAAAAAAAGAAAAGAAAAACAAGCAAACAAAAAGGAAAACTTAAAATGGCTGAAAAGCACTTAAAAATGTTTGACATCCTTAGTCATTAGGGAAATGCAAATAGAAACTGCTTTGATATTTCACCTTATACAGCTCATAATAATCAAAATCAATAAAACAGATTACAGTTTGTGCTAGTGAGGATGTGAAATAAAGGAAATATTCATCCATCGCTGGTGAGAATATAAAATTTACTGGTATCGGTGTGATGGTTTCTCTGAAAGCTGGGACTAGATCACCCCAAGATCCAACTATACCAACCACTCTTGGTTAGCTATCCAAAGAATGCTCTGGCTAATTACAGAGATGATTGCTCAGCTATGTTCATTGTTGTTTTCTGTAAAATAGTTGGTAACTGGTAATAATCTAGACATCCATCAATGGATAAATAGATAAGAAAAGTGTGGTGGTAGCATTACACAATGGAGTATTACTCAGCCATTAAAAAATGAAATCACAAAATTTTCAGGTAATCTGCATGGCTGCCATTGCAAAAACTAGGGTATTTTCTTCTCTTACAATGTTCCTGCCCCAGGGTTGTAAATCTTACCTAGATTTTACTTACTCTGCTGCTGATTTCCAATGTTCTCTTTTGTTTTTTTGAATTTTCTATGTGAATGAAGTGGTGAGTGCTGGGTACTTCTATTCAATCACACTGTATTTTCCTATTAGTTGTTTTTTTTTTGTGAATTATGTAGGTGAGTAATACAAGAGTTTGTAGCAAAGAAAAATTACAATGTAAATAATTACTCTGAAGACATGTCTTATAAGATAACGTATCATAAAAGCTACTAGAAACACATATGAATTCACAAAGCTTCTTAGAAAGATATATCATTGGTAAAAACGTATTTAGTTTTCAATTTTGTAATTTATGAGCAAACAAAAATAGCTGTACAAATATTAATGTGACTAAATTAAATAAAATTCAAATAGAGGAAGAAACCATGGGAAACTCATCTGTTTACCTTAAAATCACACAAAACCTAGAGCCTGAATTTGATCTCAAAACAGCGTATTTCAGCCCATTATTACATTTTATATATTCAATAGAATTCTTCCCTTATAGAAAAGTACATATTCTAGCAGTTACACATATCCTAAAAATCTGTATAGTAGTATATATAATAGGAATTAAAAATAAAAATATGAGTTTGCATAATATGAAATTTGGAGGTATTTTCTATAATATATGAAATTGGGGGACCTACATAAATAGGTCAAGGTATAGTTTCATAACACTGTATCAAACAAGTGGAAAAGGACTATATGATGGCATATTCCAACATGAATGACTTCTTTACAGACATTTTAAAGTACAGTATCTTGGCATTTAAAGAGGAAACTAATAAGTGGATATTAACCGAAAAAAAAAAAAAAAAAAAAAAAAAAAAAAAAAAAAAAAAAAAAACAGAATACCCAAGACACAGTCCATAGAGCTCAAAAAGTTCAACAAGCTGAAGGGCCCAAGTGATCCTCAATCCCCACTTGGGAAGGAGATGAAAGCAATCACAATTGGGGAGGAAAGGAGGGACCTGGAAGGGAAAGTGGACAGGAGTGGGAGGGAGAGGGGAACCTGATCTGTCATTGGGTGAGGGTAAAGGACTGAAGCCCTGAGGGCCATCATAAAGAATAGAAACAGGCAACCTAGGGAGATAGGGAATTGTGGGGCGGACCATCCAGAATGCACCAGAGGAAGGTGAGAGGCTCTCAGAACTTAAATGAAATACCCTACAGTAAGAAGCAGGAACTTATAGAGCCCACCTCCAGCAGGAAGACAGGGCATCAAATGACGGAGAGGGTTGCCATCCCACAGCCAAAACTCTGACCCATAATTGTGCCTGTGTGAAAGAACTGCAGGGATAGAAATGGAGAAGAGACCAAGGAAAAGAAGGTCCAGTGACAGGCCCAAAGTGGGATCCAGCTCAAGGGGAGGTCCCAAGGCCTGACACTATTACTGAGGCTATGTAGTGCTCACAGAAAGAGACCTATCATGACTGCCCTCCAAAAGACCCAACAAGCATCTGAAAGAGTCGGGTGCAGATATTTGCACCCAACCAATGGACAGAAGCTGCTGACCCCTGTGGTTGAATTAGGGAAAAGCTGAAAGAAGCTGAGGAGGAGGGTGACCCTGTAGGAGAACCAGCAGTCTCAACTCACCTGGACTCCGAGATCTTTCAGACACTGGACCACCAATCAGGAAGCATACACCAGTTGATATGAGGCCCCCAACATATATGCAGCAGAGAACTGCGGGGTCTGGGTTTAGTTAGAGAAAATGCACCTAACCCTTAAGAGACTGGAGACCCCAGGGAGTTTAGAGGTCTGGTTGAGTGGGGGTGGGAAGTGGAGACATCCTCGTGGAGACTGGGCAGGGAGGATGTATGGGAGGTGGAACAGTCAGAGGGTGGATGGGGGGTGGGAATAAACTCTGGAGTATAAAATAAATGAATAAATAATTTTTTAAAAAGAGGAAACAAGAAAACATAAAAAGCGTTTTAAAAATTAAAACTAGGAAATTCAATTACTGGATAATTAGAAATTGAGTTTATAGTCTCTTTTTTCTGTTAGCCATCAATTAATCTAACTCATTCCACAAGTGACTCACAATATTTTCTCTCTTTCAACTCATACTTTTATTTTTAAATTCTTTCTTTTAAATTTTAATTTCAAAATAATACAGTTGATAGACCGGCATTATTAGGATTTAGGTACATTAAATGTTATCCTATCGATATTCAAAATTTGTCATTAAACACCTACCTTACATGTAAAACAGATCTTAAGGACATTTTAAGAAATAATAACAGATTGGTGCATAAAGTAAGTTCTTTCCCTAAATGTAGTCCAGTAAATTTTACCAACAGTATTTGTGTTTTCAAACTGATTCTTACTGTTTCGGTATTGTTTCAAAAGACAGCATCATTACAAATCACCAATTACTAATGCAATAAATAAGCAATGAACAAAACTCTGAGATCTTAGTTTTGTCAAATTCAATGGAACTATGCAGAGAGGTAAAATTCAAAATATAAAAACTCTACTTCACTAATATAAATAACTAACCTAATTTTAATTATGGATCTGTATTGAAAACTCAAAATACAGGTTCATTGAGCTATAATGTCTGTATTAGGGTATCTGCACATATGATAGGGGCTCAGAATGATTTTTTGAGGGCTGAGCAAATGTTCAGGGTGCTCTTCCAGAAGACTTGAGTTTGATTCTCAGCACTCATGCCAGGTGGCCCACAACAGCTTATAATTCCAGTTCTAGGAAAATTTGTCATCCCTAGCTTCTGCAGGTTCCTGCAATCACATGCAAATACCTTACACATATACACAATTTTAAAGATAAAAGAAATCTTCAAAAAAAGCACAAGAATTCTGTTCATATTACTTTGAAATTCAGTTTCTATTCTGACAACTAGCTACAGGGATTTTTTTTCTGCCCATGGACACATGCTTGTTCAGAGCTCAAGATTGGTTAATGTGCTGGCTAGCTTTATGTCAACATGACACAAGCTAGAATTATTTGGGAACAGGGAACTTCAGCTGAGAAAACTCCTCCCATCAGATCAGTCTGTGAGCAAGCCAGTGGTGTACTGCATTTTCCTTACTGATAATTTCTGCAGGGTGGTCTAAATCACTGTATTGATTGCCACCCCTGGGCTGGTAGTCATTAGAACTACAGGAAAGCAGACTGAGTAAACCATAGTGAGCAAGCAGGTCTGCAACACCCCTACCTTGCTTTTGTATCAATTCGTGCCTTCAGGTTCCTGCCTTGAGTTACAGCTCTGACTTCCATAGATGATGGACTACAAGTTTTAAGATGAAATGAATCCTTTTATCCCAAGTTGCTTTTGGTCCTTGTGTTTTATCAAAGCAATAGAAATAGGAAATTTACATTAGTCATCAGGTTAATCAATACTGAGCCAAAATTTGCACACAAACATTCAGCTTCCCTTGATCTTCAAGAAGGCTAATGCAACGCTGTCTCTAATGCTCTCCATAATTTATTCTACATCAAGAATAGTTTTGAAGACTATAAATTGGTTCTTTAGCTTCTTGAAACACCCCTCTGCTTTGCAATGGTTCTTTCTTTCTGTTCTCTCTGTCTCTGTCACTTGTGTCTCTCTGTCTCTGTCTCCTTCTCTCCCCTCGGTACTATGTGTGTGTACATTTCCTTACTTCTAATAAAAGTCTTCTTCACAATTAAAAACAGCATAGACTACATTGCTTTTGCTTCTCTGGTTTCTGACCACTTGTGCAGAAATGCTGCTGCCCACACTAATGATGTACACTATCATCCAGCATCAGTAAGCTATTTTCACTTTTATAATACAAAGAAAAATTTCAAAGGGTCTTAAAAGTACACCCGAGTCAAAACCCTGTTCTCTTTCACTTACACCATCATTCCCATGCATTATTTCACAAATGCAGCTTGAGTAAGAATGGGGAGGGATGAGGTATTACTTTAATCCTTTTACAAAATGATTGTACACACTTCACATGGGAATTTCCAATTGCAAACAGGAATCTGGGTGAGTAGGCAAGACATTGACAAAAATAAAATGCACACATTTTAAGGGCATATCAGGAACTTGCCTTGAGGTTTAAAGAGCTGAGAGCATTTATATGTTCCTCACAGATAACCATCTCTAATTAAATGCTGCACTATTTGACACACAATCATCATCTCTGAAGAAAAGGGAAGTCACCTCCATAAATCTCAAAATACAGGATATTAAAAGTGTGTTTTATAATAGTTGCTAGAAAACTATTTATACAACCATCTAATCCAAAGTAACTTATAGGGTCTCAGTGGGAAAGGAAGGAGACAAAAGAAGGTAATGAAGGGCATTAAATGACCAAAATCCATCACCTGCATGTGGGAAATTACCTAATAATTATTATAATTATAATTATTATTATTATTATAATATTATAACTTCTGCTATAGTTAAATCCATGTCCCAAGACACGGATTATCCAGGAAATATAAATAATCTACTAATTTTCATCCTATTAAAATCAAAGAAGCTAGGCTTTAATAATTTAAATGGCATCTAAACAAACATGTTTATGTTGTAATTATATTAGTGAATTTATTATATAATATGAGTACCAATCAAAGTTTTACAAACACTTCTAAGATGTTCTTCCCTAATTCGTACATTTACCTCATGCTATTATCCCTTTCACTATTTTGATTGGCTGTTGAAAAATCTCTCCCCTAAATGTAATTCTACTTCTAAGTTACTCTGTGAAATTTTATCAGATTATCTTAGAAATTTTCTGTCTTTGTTTTCTATGTCCTAACCAAAGCCAAAAGCTAATATCCAATTCTGTTTGCCATTGCCGTATAGAAGCATACATCAACAATACAAATCTGACTGTGTGCCAATAAAACTATTTGCAAAAATAGCTATCAAGTATATGTGGCCAGTGGACTACAGTTTGTTGACTCCTAAGATAGATTTTTAAATCCTTTCTGACATCTTCTTAAGCCAGTAACAAATGGATCAATTCGTTAATTTTAACTAAATTTTGTTGAGCAGTTCACATAAAATAGTGCTCCTTCCCTGAAGACTCCCAATCCCCAAATCTAATAAAGTAGATATACTAATACTAGACATGTTCACAGCGTAGGGACTGATTAGAAAGTAGACAATAGGGAGACTCTGATATATACCATCAATTTTACATCAAATAGAAATGTGATCATAGATGGGCAAAATTAAATAATTCTGGTAATACTTGTTTTTCCTTGTCAGTACTGCGATACAGTATGCTAACTCAACTAATTTGATGTCTTTTTTTAGTTTTAGGGAAAGTAGGAAGGAGACAGAGAAGAATGGAGGGACAAAAAAATTGTTTTAATTTTTAACAATATGTTTATTTTTATTGTATTTATGTGAGTGTTCTCTACACGTATATACATGCATCATGTATATGCCTTCTGTCCATAGAAGTCAAAATGGATCACTAGAACTGACCTGGAGCTGGAGTTATAGGTGGTTGTAAGCCATCATATGGGTGATGGAAACTACACCTGGGGTCTCTGTAGAGGAACAGGTACTTTTAACCTCGGAGTCATCTCTTTAGCCCTGAGAGATTTAAATTATTAGCTACAAAAAAGAAAAAAAGAAAACAAAAACTTCCCCTAAGAAAAATTAAAACTAAACCACAGAATTTACATAAACCTTACAATTCCTAGGAGTAGGTCCCTGTGTGGTTTATAAATTAGGAAAGGTAGTGGGGATCAAACTTAGGGACTTGCATATAATGAGTATGCATTTTACTCACTGAGCTACACTCAGACTAGGGATATAGATTGGTTTCTTTATCTATATTTGTGGAGTGCTAGGGAGGCAGTGACCATTGTTAATGGTGACACCTAGAGTCAAAGGATAACAATTCTTGCTGTATAAGAGGTGGGGTCACCTTAAAGCTACCCCTTCATCCCAGGCAGTTACTTCTAAATCAGGGAAAAGGCAAGAGAGGGGACAAGATTGCGAAATCAAACACATTTCTGTTCTCTTTTTCATTCTTCTTCAACAATTATTTTAAGCCCGAAGTAGCCAAATCTTATTAAGCAAATTTAACTCATTTTTGTGTAGACAGGTAAGCTATTCAAATATAACAGGTCCTAAAAAAAGCTGCATGGAGTTCTGGTCAAGAGAAGATAAATGATAATACACAGACCATTAGTGGTAAAGCCAGGGGTTCAACCAAGCTGGGTTAATTGAAATTCTCATTAATTCATTCATTCCCCTTGTTCTCATGCCTGTCTTGGTAAGGGCTGAAGAAGTTTGCTTGGCAGGTTTTTCAGCTATTTTTGTTGGTGATTATCTTGACAGACTATTAAAGACATTATATGACAAGCTACAAGTGGTTCCAAAAACAAAAACAAAAAACAAATTTGAGTTGCTTAATTTCTAATTTGTTTGCATCTGCAACATTTTTTAACAGTACATGCTGAGTTTTGTTTGATTTTTGTCCTGTTTTTTCCTTTTTGTAAAATTTGCATTCCAGTTGTTGGCCTTTCCTTCCTGGTCTCTGCTCCCACAGTTCCTCAACCTACTCCTCCCCCCACTTGCCTCTGAGAGGGTACTCCCCCCAGGACTCTCCCTTCCCTGGGGCCTCAAGTCTCTGGAGGATTAAGCACATCTTCTACTGAGGCCAGACCAGGCAGTCCTCTGTTATATATGTGCCAGATGCCTCAGACCAACCCTTGTATGCTGCCTGGTTGGTTGCTTAGTCTCTGGGAGCTCCCTGGAGTCCTAGTTAGTTTAGACTACTGGTCTTCCTAAGGGGCCATTCTCCCCTTCAGCTTCTTCAGTCCTTCCCCTAATTGAACCATAGGGGTCCTGGACTTCAGTCCAATGGTTGGGTGTAAGTATCTACATCAGTCAGCTGCTGGTAGGGGCTCTCAGAGGACAGCCATGATAGAAAGCATCTACAACAATTTTTAAGGTTGCATATTTCTCACTTGAAGAAATGTTTTAAACCAAATAAAAGGTTTGTTTGTTGAGTTTTTTGTCACCAATAATTTTTTTCAATGGAGAAATTATATTTAATATTACCCAGCCCCAAATAAGTCTCTGATGTTTCAACTTTACATCTATAGGCAGACAATCTCTTTTGCACAGAACACTTAATTAAAATATAAACTGAATGTAAAAGTCTCTCCCTGAAGTGCCCCATCCAACTTCTAAAATAAACCACTTCAGTAGTGTTTTCTAGCCATGTGTATCTAGATAAGCCAGGCACAGTGAACAGAAATGGATGACTATGAACATGCCTTAAGCAAAACAGTTTATGTGACTCCAGAATTCTAGTTCTTCCTGTTTTAGAATGCAAATGAATATTATATGTGAGGAAATGCTAGGCAGTCTCTACTTTAAATATGCTAAATAGATCTAAAATACCTCTATAAGGTATGCCAGCCTTCACACCTTGCATTAAGAGAAAGATCTATCTTAAATCATTTTCATGGGACTTAGAAACTGAAGGACCAGTAGGATATGACTGCTGCCATGTTTTTAACACTGTCATGTATAAAACTGCAGCTTGAGGTCTGCAAAAAGGCAACCTGAGTTCCAGTATTGCAAAGTCATTAGATAATGCACTTTTTCCCTTTAACATTTTACTAAACATCCATCCCTTTTGTCAAGACTGAGCTAAATATTCTCCTTAGTGCTCTTACTGAAAATTTTGTCCCTACTTTCTTTTCTTTCTCTTGAGAGTGCAAGGACTAGCCATCTAGAATAGCATCTTCTGAGGTGTTCATTACCTTGTGACAGATACAGCATAAAACCTGAGTGGCATATTCAAGCACATCATCTCTGCTGGTTGCAATGTACTTTAGCAACTTAAAAGCATATTAAAATCATAATGATTTTTTTATTAAGCCCAGAAATGATAATGCTTACCAAAGTAAGATATGGTTTATCAGTGACAAAAGATTCTTATTTTGCTCTTCCCTGTATGATACACTGGGGAGTTTTTCTTGTAAGCTGAAAGAGCTGCCAGACATCATCTTCTGAAAATGCCTGGAAGAGACATGAGCTAGGAGGAAAACCGCAGACTTTGAAAGAGAGATCTGCCAGCCTGCATCAAATCAACCGCCCCCAACCTGGGCTCCTCACACTGACTCAGGAAGCTCAGTCTACTGGCAAACTCATACACCATAATTAACTGTCCTTAATGTAGATGAATGTTTTATGGGCCCACAAGGTCTGAAGAGAAAACTATTAGCTTCACTGACTAATTTTCAGTTAACCAGCAACAATTCATTCAACAGAACACTAACAGGGCAGCCTTGGATAGAAGTGTATGGATATGGATATTAATTGGCTTCTTCTCAGATGTGAAGACACTAAATGACAAAGACCATGTGTATCTGAGGAAAAGAAACACTCGACAAGCACTTTTTGAAGGTAAAGTGTGAGACAAGAATAGGTTTTAATTTTGCTAGTCAATCTACAACATACATTTTCTTTTTACATTTTTTTTTTGTCATTTCTAATTTGATTGTTCATTTCAAAGGCAGGAACTTCTTTCCAAACCTGTAGTTTAAGTGATATGTTGAAGTTGGGTACTATTGGATCTAGATTTTAGCACACAGTTTAAATATAATTTGTAAATTGCATACACTTGCACACACACAAACACACACAATTTTCCTCATGAGCACTGAGTACACAAAATTTCTCTAGCAAACTTCTTGTCTTCGTGGCTACTAATACTTATATAGAAGTATCTTTGTTAGTTTTAAAAGCTAGAATACAAAATGAAGGGCTTTGTTATGGCCTAATACTTTTACCTCATCATTACTACATCAGTCCATCATTCTCTTGCCTACCTCCTACTGGTTTCCCTCTGTAGTCATATCAAAAGTCATTATCTTCGTCCCTAACCTGAGATTCATCTTTCTTTCTCATTGTTCCCTTTCTAGTTTTAAGACCTATCTCTTCTCTCTCTCTCTCTTTCTCCCCCCCCCACTGTGTGTGTACATGTGTATGTGTGTAAAATCTAGGATCTGAATATGAGAGAAAAGGTAATATTTGCATTCTGAATGTGGATTATTTCATTTTATGGTTTCCATTTCCATCCATTTTCCTGCAAGGCATGACATCAGTTTTTTTTTTTTTATAGCTGAATAAAATTCCATTGTGTATATGAACCATATTTTTATTTTCCATTCATCAGTTGATAATTATTTAGACTGATTTTCGTTCTTACCTATTGTAAATAGAACAAAAATAAAGATGTGTAAGTATCTCTGTGGTATGACTTAAAGGTCCCTTTGAATATATAACCAAGAGACACTGAACTAATCCATAGGATAATTCTATTTTTAATTCTTTTGTGGATCTTCCACACTGAGTTCCATAATTAGTGCAGAAGTTTATATTCTCACTAGCAGTCCAGGGATTGTTCACTGGAGATGTCTTTCACCTCCTTACTTAGGTTTATTACTAATATATTTTAGTTTCTTTGAGGCCATGGTTAATGGGCATTTTTCTTGTTTCTTTCTCTACAAGCATATTATCGGTATGTAGAATTTGGGGCGTTGATTTAGTTACCATACCACTTTACTGAGAGTTTCATCTGATCTAAGAGTCTTTTGGCAGAGTCTCTAAAGGCCTTTAAATATAGAATTGTTACTTCTATAAACAGAATAAATTTGACTTCTCCTTCTCCTATTTGTATTCCTTTTCTTTAATTTGTCATATTTTTATAGCTAAAAGTTTAAGTACTATATTAAATAAGATCTGAGAGCATGGGCAGGAACACTTGTCTCATTCCACATCTTACAGGAAAAGATGTTTTACCATTTAGAATAATCTTGCTGACACATGTGTTGTATATACAGCCTTCATTGTCTTGAGATATATTCCTACTATGTTCACAACTTTTATCACAAAAGCTTGTTGAATTTTCTCACGTCTTTCTGAATCTATTGAGATGATCTTATGAGTTTTGTCCTTAATTCTACTTGTATGCTATATTTTTTGGTTGAATATACCTTCCACTAAAATGTAACTAACTTGGGCATGATATGTAGTCATATTAATGTGTTCACAAACTGTTTGCTAGTACTTCGTTGAGAGATTTTGTGTCTATGTCCATCAGGAAAATTTCTCTATAATTTTCTTTTTGTTCTTATTTTACCCTCATCTGTTTTAGGTATCATAGTAACACTGGATTTTCTGGAAAATAGTACAATAATATTTCTTCCCTTTCTATTCTGTGTAATAGTTTGAAACATATTGTTGTTGACTCTTCATTAAAGAAGTATGGTAGAACTCGACCATGAACCTGTCTGATGACAGTTTTTTTTCTTTGTCAGAAGATTTAATTTTTCCTTCAATCTCATTGATTGTCATAGGTGTATTTAAGTTGTTTAGTCTTGGTTTTTGGTAAGTCATATGTTTTTATGAACTTAACCATTTCTTCTAGTGTCTCTCCACCCCCAGATTGCCTGCTTCAGCCACCTTTTTTAGTTCCTAGTCACATTTATGGCAGCTTAGTCAGTCTCTTTCTATCTTATTTTTCTAATGGTACATCTGCTCCAAATACAAAGAACATCTGTTAGGAAGCTACTGATGACCAAGGCACAGTGTAGTCATGGTGGCGTGACTGGTTCATGGCCAATCATGACTTCTCATGTAAGATTGACTTATCTCTTTTCTTTACATCTCTTTCATATAAATAAACTCTCTTTTTTGTTATTCTGACTTTATTTTTCATCATCTGGTTTCATTCAAACCTATAATAGTATCACTTGAGATGCTGAAGCAAGAGGATTTCTATGAGGTATAGGACAGCCTGAGCAACACACTGAGACCATATAATAAAAACAAAGACAAGGATCTAAACAGTATACATTCATATGTTCAAATGAATGTAAAAGGAAGAATTTTCTACTTACTGGAAAAAACAGTATGGATTTTATTTAGTCAAGTAAAGTCTCAACTAAGCAAAACTAGTAGAGGATATACTTCATTTTATTTTCCTACTAGCTAAATTTTAAATCCAATATCTATTTATTATACTTCTTTTTGATAGAAATTGTTTCTTATCTTAGTGAGCAGAGAAATTATAATTGAAGACTGGTCCCCTGGGATATTTACTAGGATGAAACATACAATCACCTTTCTCACCAGAATAGAATAGCAATATAAAAACAATACCCTTTAAATGAGTTTCAATTTTGCTTCACCCCTAGAACTAACTGTATGTATTTCTTCTCTCTTAAATAAATCTCATAAATAAAGCTAATTTGTTTTCTTACCCCTCCAACTTCTGTTAGTGGATTATCATATTTCCTTTTAAAAAATCTTTATACTCATAAAATAGTAGTTGTGTTCCCCAAAAAGAAAGTATATCTCTTTTAAAATATCTCTATAAAAATCAGTCCATTAGTATCTATTGTTAATTTTAAGGGATAAATTTTTTCAACACTAAATGATTCAAATACATAATTACATGTCACCTAACCAGGGTACATACCAAGAAACATATTGTTATATAATTCCCTTTTTTCTACAACAATCATAAAGTCTATTGATACAGGTAAATATTTCGATGAAATTACTAGGAAACTGGATTATATGGGATTACCATCATACATATATATGGTCTATCGTTGATTAAAATGTCATTATAAAATCTATGGCTAGAATTAGAAGTTCAGTAATTTATAAGTTCTTCCTAAAAGAAGAAAGCAGGGCCCAGGATCAAGTAAACAGTTTTACTCCTTTTGTCGAACATGATTTGTGATTTCTAAACATAGATTAGCTTTCAATTCTTTATGTTATTCAATAATAACGGATCTCAGCTTAATGGTCTGACAGCACTAAAGCACTTATTCAGCTTTGATTTAGTAACATAGCATTGAATTAATATTCATCTCCAAGTAAAAATACATACTAAGTCTTACTAGCAAGATAAATATACAATCATATGAGGATATTTAACATAACTATCAGGAACTAGCAAATCATAATAAAATGAACACTAGAATATTTGATCTAAAATATATGTTAGACAAATGTATTAAATAAAGAGATGCTATAAAATTGTTTTCAAAACACATTGGACATTTAAAGAGAGGCTGAATCTTAAAAATCCTACTCTAATTCATTTAAATTTAAATCAAAAGTTAATAGGTAATCACAAAAGGGATTCATGTCAGAAACTAAAATATAATATGTACTGCATAAAATTTTGGAGATTCCATCTTACACCCATCAGAATGGCTAAAATAAAAAACTCAAGTGTTAGCACATGCTGGTGTGGATGTGGAGTAAGAGGAACAGTCTTCCACTGTTTGTGGGAGTATAAATTAAACAATTACTCTAGAAATCAATTTGATGGTATCTCAGATAACTGGAAACAGTTCTACCTCAAGACCCAGCTATACCACTGTTGGGCATATACCCAAAAAACAATCCATCATTCCACAAAGACACTTCCTCAACTATGTTGATAGCAGCTTTATTTGTAATAGCCACGAACTGAAAAGAACCTAGATGCCCCTCAACTGAAGAACAGATTAAAAAATGTGGTACAGAATTAGAATTAGAATACTATTAGAATACTATTCAGCTATTACAAACAAGTACATCATGAAATTTGCTGTGACTCACAGCATTAGGGATATGGAACCTGAAGAAGAAACCTCCTGTAGCCAGTCAGGAACTCCACTGGAGCAATAAGGACAACAACCCACCCACAAAACTTTCAACCCAAAATTTATCTTATCTACAAGAAAGGCAGGGATGAAGGATGGAGACAATGGCCAACCAGCCCAACTTGAGACTCATCCGATGGGCAAGCATCAACTCCTGACACTATTAATAATATTATGTTATACTTGCAGATAGGAGTCTACAGCTATGCACTAGCATAGCTATGTTCTGACAGGCTCCACTTAGACAGATGTGGACACCCACACCAACATTGGATGGAGCTTGGGGACTCTTATAGTAGAACAGGAGGAAGTATTGCAGCCTTTAAGGAGATAAGAACTCCATAGGAAAACCAACAAAGTCAACTAACCTAGACCCTTGGGGTTCTAAGAGTCTGAACCACCAACCAAAGAACATACACATGCTGGATCTAAGCCTCCCTGCAAATATGTAGCAGAAGTGCAGCATAGTCTTCATGTAGGTCCTAAACAACTGTAATTGGGGCTATCCCAAAAGTTGTTGCTTGTACATGGAATATGTTCTTTCATCTGGGCTGCCTTGTCTGGCCTCAGTTGGAGAGGATGTGCCTAGCCTCACCAGAGACTTGATGTTTGAGGGTGAGGGGATAACCAGAGCACCCATACCCACTCAGAGGAAAAAGAAAGGGAGAGGGTGGAAAGATTGTGGGAGGGTGTGACCAGGAGGGGGCAGTGAGCTGGATGTAAAGTTGATAAGTATAATAAAAATAATAAATTAAAAAATTAAATTCAGCAGTGAGCTGGATGTAAAGTTGATAAGTATAATAAAAATAATAAATTAAAAATAAACGCTAAAGAATTTTTATAGTAAAAAAAACTTGTTGGATGCATAGTTGTATTGCTAGAGAAAATCACCTGACATATTTTTTCTTTCTATAGATTTTATATTTTCCCAGAAACAATAAATATATGAACCCTTAAAAAAATTTCAGACTAAAATGATAATAGGTATGCATCATATTACCTAACCAATGTTCTCTTCAGTACAGATGATATCAGTTATAGTTTTAATTTAGAGGAAAAATATTTCATCCTTTGCAAATATAGAAAAATAAATATATATATTTGTTTTATTAAGTTAGTAGGAAATCAAACCAGATAATTTCACTACAATTGAAGAAAATATAATTTATAAATATAGATTAAATTTATAATAACTTATAAATAAAATTTAAAAATAATTACTAGGCTAGCAAGACAGGTTCATAAGTAAAGGCAGTGGAGACCAAGTCTGAGGACCTGAATTATATCCCTACAACTCACATGGTTGAAGGAGAAAACCAGTTCTTACAAGTTACCCTATGGCTGTCACACATGCACCATGGCATATACTTGACCACACACATACATAAAGTACAATTTTTAAAAATTTAAAAATAGGTGAGCTAGTGCATTCATCCAAATTTATAATAACATGTATTCTAAAAATCCAAGGTTAGTTCAAAACTAAATATCTAGAATATGATGGAATAGACTATAATGAGAAATAAAACTAGGAATAATGAAGGAATGTAAATGAAGGGAAAGCACTCAGTAACACTAAAGTTCATTTGTGAAAAATGCTATGTATAAACTCTTACAGTAAATATATTTAGTATTAAAATTGTTGAAGTGTTAATTTGTCTTTATCTTTAATACTTAAAATTGTAATAGAGATTATAAATGCTGGTAATAATGTAGATAGTTTTTGTTTCTCAGAGATAATTTGGTATATTGAAAAATTAAACACTTTATAAAAATTCTCCAACATTCCTATTGTTCATCAATAATAAAATAGGAATGCAAGTCTTGACTAATATTTCTAAATGTATTGTAAATTAAGAAACAGCTTTAGGAAATTTAGTACAATAATCTTTCTAGATTTTTTAAAAATTGATTTCAAAGATATAAAAGGTGATCTGACTAGAAAACCATACAGTATTATAACATAATAAAATTCAATAGTAGAAGACAGCAATTTATCTCAGCTAAGTCTACACATTTAATACAATAATAGATTTCTTTGGATATAAACTAGCAAGTTGCCTTCTGGCTGGGGCAGACACCTAGCTAGTCTGCTCCTGTGAAGAAACCATATCCTGAGACAACCTAGAGGAGCCATTGCACTCAGAGCAACAGGTAAGATTACTCTCCCACTACTCTACCCCCCAGAGCTACAACTGGGAGCAAGGGGCACCCAAGGCACCACAAGGCACCCAAACCACGCCCCTGTGAAATACCACTCCCCTTCTGCCCCTGGCTTGGTCCTTGTGGCTGGGACAGATACCTAGCTGGTCTGTTTCCGTGAAGACACCATATCCTGAGACATCCTAGAGGAGCCACTGCACTCAGAGCAGTATATAAACAATACATAAACAAATATATAAATATATAAATATATAAACAAATATATGAACAAACTCCACTATATAAACAAACTCAAAGAATAAAACCACATTATCATCTCACTAGATGCTGAGAAAGCATTTGACAAAATTCAGCATCCCTTCATGTTAAAAGTCTTGGAAAGATCAGGAATTCAAGGCCCATACCTAAACATAGTAAAAGAAATATGCAGCAAGCCAGTAGCCAACATCAAACTAAATGGAGAGAAACTTGAAGCAATCCCACTAAGATCAGGGACTAGACAAGGCTGCCCACTCTCTCCCTACCTATTCAATATTGTACTGGAAGTCCTAGCCAGAGCAATTAGACAACAAAAGGAAGTCAAAGGGATACAAATAGGAAGAAAGAAGTCAAAATTTCACTATTTGCAGATGATATAATAGTATACTTAAGTGACCCCAAAACATCTACCAGAGAACTCCTAAACCTGATAAACAACTTCAGCAAAGTGGCTGGATATAAAATCAACTCAAATAAATCAGTAGCCTTCCTCTACTCAAAGGATAAACAGGCTGAGAAAGAAATTAGGGAAATGACACCCTTCACAATAGTCACAAATAATATAAAATATCTTAGAGTGAATCTAACGAAGCAAGTGAAAGATCTGTATGACAAGAACTTCAAGTCTCTGAAGGAAAAAGTCAAAGATCTCAGAAGATGGAAAGATCTCCCAGGCTCGTGGATTGGAAGAATTTAGTAATGACCATCTTGCCAAAAGCAGTCTACAAATTCAATGCAATCCCCCATCAAAATTCTAAATCAATTCTTATAGAGATACAAAGAGCAATTTGCAAATTCATTTGGAATAACAACAACAACAAAAAAACCCAGGATAGCAAGAACTGTTCTCAACAATAAAAGAACTTCTGGAGGAATCACCATCCCTGACCTCAAACTGTACTACAGAGCAATAGTGATAAAAACTGCATGGTTTTGGTACAGAGACAGGCTGGAGGATGTATGGAATAGAATTGAAGATCCAGAAATGAACCCACATACTTATAGGCACTTGATTTGGACAAAGAAGCTAAAACCATCCAGTGGGAAAAGGACAGCATTTTCAACAAATGATGCTGGTTCAATTGGAGGTCAGCTTGTAGAAGAATGCAAATCAAACCATTCTTATCCCCTTGTACAAAGCTTAAGTCCAAGTAGATAAAGGATCTTCACTTAAAACCAGATACACTGAAACTAATAGAAGAGAAGGTGGGGAAGACCCTCAAATGCCTAGCCACAGGGGAAAAGTTTCAGAACAGAACATCAGTGGTTTATGTTCTAAGATCAAGAATTGACAAATGGGACCTCATAAAATTGCAAAGCTTCTGTAAGGCAAAGGACACTGTCAATAGGACAAAATGGCAACCAACAGATTGGGAAAAGATCATAACCAATCCTACATCCAATAGAGGGCTAATATCCACTATATACAAAGAACCCAAGAAATTATACTCCAGACAATCAAATAACCCTATTAAAAATGAGTTACAGAGCTAAACAAAGAATTCTCAACTGAGGAAATTCAAATGTCCGAGAAGCACCTTAAGAAATGCTCAACATCCTTAGTCATTAGGGAAATCAAAACAATCCTGAGATACCACTTCACACCAGTCAGAATGGCTAAGATCAAAAACTCAGGTGATAGTACGATGCTGGCAAGGATGTGGATAAAGAGGAACACTCCTTCATTGTTGGTGGGGTTGCAAACTGGTACAACCACTCTGGAAATTAGTCTGGCAGTTCCTCAGAAAATCAGACATAGCATTACCTGAGGACCCAGCTATACTACTCCTGGGCATATACCCAGAAAATGCTCCAACATATAATAAGGACATATGCTCCATTGTGTTCATAGAAGCCTTATTTATAATAGCCAGAAGCTGGAAAGAACCCAGATGTCCTTCAACAGAGGAATAGATACAAAAAATGTGGTACATTTACACAATGGAATATAACTTGCTATTAAAAATAATGAATTCGAGAAATTCTTAGGTAAATGGATGGAACTAGAAAATATCATCCTGAGTAAGGTAACCCAATCACAAAAGGACATACATGGTATTTACTCACTGATAAGTGGATATTAGGCCAAAAGCTTGAAATAGCCAAGATTCAACTCATAGACCACATGAAGCTCATGAAGAAGGAAGACCAAGTGTGGGTGCCTCGGTCCTACTTAGAAGGAATAACAAAATACTCAAAGGAGCAAATATGGAGACAAAGTGTGTGACAGAAACTGAGGAAGGGGCCATCTGGAGACCATCCCACCTGGGTATCCATCCCATGTGCAGTCACCAAAGGTAGACACTGATGTGGGTGTCAGGAAGTGCATGCTGACAAGAGCCTGATATAACTGTCTCCTTAGAGGTCTGGCAGAGTCTGACATATTCAGAGGCAGATGCTCACAGCTAACCATTGATCTGATCAATAGGTTCCCAATGGAGGAGTTAAAGAAGACTGAAGAAGGTGAAAGGGTTTGTGGTCCCATGAGGAGCGCAACAATACCAACCAACCACAGCTCTCCAGGGTCTAAACTACCAGCCTGGGAGCACATAGGGAGGGACCCATGGCTCCAGCTGTATATGTAGGGGAGGATGTCCTTGTTGGGCATAGGTGGGAGAGGAGATCTTTGGTCCCATGAAGCTGGGTGCTGATTGGGGGGGGAGGGGGATTCGAAGGTGGAGAGGTGGGAGTGGGGGGAGTAGGTGGGGGCACATCCTCATAGAAGCATGAGGTGACGGGTTGGCATAGGGGGTTCCTGGGTGGGGGGGATGGTGTAAGGGGATAAAATCTGAAATGTAAATATAATAGCCAATAAAAAATAAATAAACTAGCAAGTTAGTTGAAGTTTATATAGAAGAGGAAAAAAACAAAAATCAATTTAGAAAAATTAAAAAAAAAAAAACAGAGTAAGGTCAGATCCTTTCCTCCATTGTTATCTATCAAGGATGATTAAATATACATATAGTTTTATTATGGGTTATTTTATTTATTACATTTCAAATGTTGTTCCTCTTCCTGGTTTCCCTCCACAAACCCCCTATCCTATCCCCCTCCCCCTGCCTCTATGAGGGTGCTCCAACACCACCCAAGTGTGGACTCTGTTCTACATCCCTCCACACCACAATCACACCCAGAGTCAGCTTGACCCAGAAGAGTTCTGACACACCTATTCTCACAGGTGAGTCAATCACTACCACTGCAATACCTGGCCTAACTGGGACCCATCCAGTGTCCAGGGGACACAGGTACCCAGCTGTGGACAAGATCCTTTCAGTTCGCATCTGGGCCTGGGAGCTATAGCCCTCCACACTCCAATCACACCCAGAGACAGTTTTACCTCCAGGAGTTCTGACTTGCGCAGGCTCACAGGCTCACAGGCTCACAGGCTCACAGGCTCACAGGCTCACAGGCTCACAGGCTCACAGGCTCACAGGCTCACAGGCTCACAGGCTCACAGGCTCACAGACTCACAGGCTCACAGGAGGGATAACATCTAGTCAGAGATGGCAAGGCCAGCTAACACCAGAAATAACCATAAGGCAAGAGGCAAGCACAGGAACATAAGCAACAGAAACCAAGACTACTTGGCATCATCAAAACCCAGTTCTCCCACCAGAGCAAGCCCTGGATACCCCAACATACCTGAAAAACAAGATTCTAATATAAAATCCCAGTTCATGATGATGATAGAGGACTTTAAGAACATAAATACCTCCCTTAAATACACATATATTAATCAAAACCTTTTGACAGTAGTAAAATGATAAGCTGAGGGCTGATAGAATAGATCAAGGGAAGAGAGGTTTTTTTTTTTTTTTTTTTTTAAAAACACAATAAAGAATCAAAAAATCACAAGAGAAAAAATATCTACTGATCAACTAATATATAAAACTTGTCACTAATCTTACTCTCTGGCATTTTAAAGAAATAAAAAAAAGGTATAATGGCTGAATTACCACCAAGATACTTAGGAGGAAAAATCAAACAATATCAAGAATGTGAGAAGATGTAGAGATTACTCATATCCTGACAGAGAAAGTTTAAATTGTTATACAAATTTGTAAAATATTAGAATATCTACCTAAGGAACAAGGTGAGTCTACTCCATATCATAACAATATCTACATACATGCATATAGATGCATACATTTTTGTTAATACACTTGAGAAATGGTGACTTTAACATATTTCAAAGTTCATACAAGGAAAGCTTCAATACAAAAAGAGGAACAAGTGTTAAAATACTTATGAAGCAAATTAGGAACCAAGGAATATTATGAGACTAAGCAAGACACAAATCATTACAATTCCCCAAAACGTCCAGATACTGAAATTATCAACTGCAGGCTGTTGAATGCAATATTTTAGGAGATTAGAGACAAAAATAAGAAACACAAATGACATATATGCCTATAAGGAAAACTTGGGCCAACCTGGCAAAGATTCTAAAAGAAATTTTTGATGTTAAAAAGTAAAATGAAATACATTGAATACAATATAGACTTGGGCAAATGCTTTCAAATATATTCTAAAAACTGGACAATATGAAAATAAAAGTAAATTGAAGAATAAGAAATGTGAATAAGAACTTGTATTATTGATCCGCTAAAAAGCAGTAAGCAGCTAATGCAAATGTTTAACAACAAAATCCCTGAATATTTTCAAATTGTAGTTAAAGGAAGTCTATCATAGCTCAACAAACCTCCTCAAAATGTGTAAAATTTAAACATATACCTACTGGGACTTCAGTGAAGACTAAACAATTAAAAGTAGATCTGAAAATCAGCCAGATATAAAAGATGGATTTCTTTATATGACTAGTATACCACTTCTGCAGCCATGGTATAAGCTCAAGGATACTGGAGAAATATTGTCAACATGCCAAGAAACAACAACTCTACCAGGTAAATGTCTATTTCAGAAACAATGTCAAACAAAGCACTTTTGAAACATAACTGAGGAAGCTTTCTTAAGGAACCCCTCAAAACAAAGTACAAACTTTGCACTTCAGACAAGTGGTTATGTTCCTAGATTCATGATGATATCAGACCAATTTGTATACAAGTGGAGAAATGGATAAAAATGGAACACTTAACAGAAATAACATGCTTTGGCAAAAATGACAACTACATAATTCTGTAAAGTGACTTCCTCGAATTTAGCCATGTTAATCAATAGTAAATAAAAGAGATGAGCAAGCTACCTATCACCATTTTAACCTTCCACTAAAGCAGAACGCAAGCACACCTTGGTAGCCTTGCTGCCTGAAGCAACTCAACTCACATTTGATAGTGTTTACATCATGAACTGTGGCATTTTTACTGCACCTATAATATTTTCTACTGTTCTATGATCACAATGATTTAACGATGTAAAGCAGATAATTTTATTACTTTCTTACCATCGATGCTTACTGTTTAAGTATCAAGTTTGTCATGTTTGACTTGGACTTTTGTTTGTGTTGCTGAATTAAATTTTATTTAAAAGTAATCAATGAATTTTGGCTTGGGATCACAAAGCAACTATTGATAATGTCTTAAGTTTCCCAAATATAACTTTGCTATTTTTATTACATATTTATGTAAAATATTGCTCTTAGCAGTGTTAAATATAAAATCAAAATATTGATCAATTTTGACCAAATTTTGCAATTCTGTTCTGAAGTATTAAGTAAGTGGTATCAAGTCAAGATTGATACTATTTTTTAAAAAAGTTGTACATGACAGTTTTGCCTGCATGTATAACCCAGATATTCTTGGTACCCCATCAGGCCACAAGAGTGTACTGGATTCTCCTGGACTGTAGTTAGAGACCACTGGGAGTTGCCACATTAATACCGAATGGAACACAAGTCTTCTACCAGAGCCATTTCCAGCCCCAAGATCAAAATACTTCTATAAAAATAAACAAGCAATACATCTTTTTATTTTGCCAATTGCTTTTCATCTTTAAGAAATGGCAAAATTGTATAGAGATACCAAAGTATTTTAAAATACATTTCTTTATGACTTGTTGTACATAAATGTTTGATCTTATCTGTATCTATCTTATTCAACTCTGTACCCAGGATAATATAAACATTTCTTAAATGAAGACTGATGACAAGTAAGAATTTCTGTAATAGGGGCTTAGTGAATGAATTAAGACAAAAATAATAAAAATAAGAAGTAGAAAGAATTAAGTAGATATTATTTTAAATAATGGCTAAATAAATAATACCCAAAGTATGCCAGTAGAATTATATGAACATTTAGAATGTACATAAAATTTGAAGGCATCTAGCTTCCTGAACTCTAAAACTACCAAATTATTTACCTCTTAAACATGTAAATACTATTATTGAATTACTTAACTCCTACTGTGCAAGCTAATCTAAGCTAATGAACACCCATTCACAATATAAATGATATATGGGCATATATACATGTGTGTTATTGGTTCCATTCCTCCAGAAAATGATGTCTAATACTACTGTATTCTGCAATTTTTGAAAGTTATGCATAAATGTTCAACTAAAATAGCTTCCTTTCTAGAGCCCAGATTATTAAAATCAAATACCCAACATATAGTTATTTGAAAAATGAATATTGAGTATAAAATTGCATATGATTTTGATGTTACTTAATATTTCTTTGACATTTGCTTCCAGATTGGAATGGCAAAATCTTCTATGTAAGAATTGAAAAATAGTAATTGTATTAAAATGTCTAGCAAAATCAACATAATAATTTGGAACTATTCAAGTAAATTTTAAAGGTTTAATTGCTGCAGTGATTTCTCATTCTTGTTGTCTGTATTTTAAAGTTTTAACCCTTAACTTTACCTTGGAGGGGTTCATGTAAGAGTTTTGTTTGTGGGGCTAGAGAGATGGCTAAGTAGTTAAGAGAGAATACTGCTCTTGCAGTGGAACTCAATTTGTTTCCCAAGACTCACATAGAGAAGTTTGTAACCACCTTTAAGTCCAGCTTCAAGGGATCCAATACTCTATACTGGGCACATGAACTCAGGTGTACATACCCCATCAAAACACCCCCCCACACACACACAGAGAGAGAGAGAGAGAGAGAGAGAGAGAGAGAGAGAGAGAGAGAGAGAGAGAGAGAGAACAATTTCAAAAAAAGTCTTACTTATGTTGATAGTACCTTCCATTGAAAGACCATTAGGAATGCACCTACATCTTAACCAACTTGAACTTAACAAAATGTAACTGGCTTGTTGTGACTAGAAAGACAATAAATTATGGACATTTAAGAGGAATATCAAAGGGGCTATCTGAATATATTTGCTATAGAATCTTGGTTTGAGATATAAGTTCAAAAAAGAATGGTTTTCCTATAGATTAGAAACATTTTAGAATAAGAATAAATAATTATCATAGTTTTATTTTTATAAAAAGATAAATTTCTGTTAATAAAAATGTCGATTTAAATTTTAAATAAAACTTGATGTCAAAAATAAAGATCTCATATAATAAACATGTCATGTAGCTAAACAAAGATTTGGGAGGGAAAAGCTTGAGACCATCTCTGTGGCTAAGAACTGGGAAGAACTTAGTTATGATTCTGTGATATAATTAAAGTTATGTTCTTTCTGATCTTAGAATATAGTCTCCAGGCCATTGTCCACTAATATTTACTATTTCAGGCATGAATTAAATGCCTTGCCACAAGCCATTATTATTTATTATTGTATATAAATATTTTATTTATGAACATTTTCAAGTATATAACTATTGGTATAGCGGATACTCTTATAATCATACCTATGTATATTCATTTTCTGTTAATTATAGGTCATTTTCTCAGTATAGTCTTCTCTTGCCCTATTGTTATATGACCACTGGACAGCATCAAGACAGCATGCCTTACTGTGGCTCCAGAAAATATGAAATCATCCCGATTTACTACAACAGAATTATCAAAACCAAATTCTGTTTTTTTTTTCTAGAAGTTTGCTGGAGTATATTCAAGTTTTGGGTTTGTACTTTAATAATAAATGTGACTGCTACACATGATGCTAAGCATATATATTTTGAATGCCATCAAATTCCTGAAGGGGCAATTTGTAATCAGTGACTTCATCATCAGTGTTGTCTTTATTTGATTGTGGCTTTCAGTTACTCCAATCTTTGCATTTTAATTATAAATACTGTCAATTTAGCCTGATTATTATTAATTCATCTTGGGAATACTTGTTTGTTTATCTTACAGTAAATAGGGATACATATTTTCATCAACAATATTCTTGTTGCATAATTTTCCAATAACCAGATATGTATGCACTGTCATTCACATATAAATTAGTCATTCCTCATTTCATGAGCAGCTGGATTCTTCAACGTCAAAAGTATACAAACACACTCAAAATGTATTAAAAAGCTTATTATTTTCTGTAAAGTTAATAAGTGACTCATATATGTTCCCAATAACAATTTTACCTAAGACTGTTTCTTTATAATCCTTGGATATCATTGAATTCTTCTTTCATTTGGAAAATGGAAACAAGTAGTTTAACAAGGAGAATAATTAACAGCATAGGTATCCAGTATATTACCTGTATACTAGGCCCTATGTATACTTTTCTTTCCTTTACATTTTTATTGGTTATTTTATTTACATTTCAAATGTTATCCTTTTATCTGGTTTCCCCTCTGCAAACTCCCTATCACAGCCCACTATAACCGTGCTTCTGTGAGAGTGCTCCCCCACCCACACACTCACTCTAACTCACCCACTCACCCCCACCTCACTGCTCTAGCATTCCTGTACCCTGGGGGCATCAAGTCTTCACAGGACCAAGGGCTTCTCCTGCCATTGATTACAGATAAGACCATCCTCTGCTACATATGCAGCTGGAGTCATAGGGCCTTCCATGTGTACTCTTTGGTTTATGGTTTAGTTCCTGGAAGCTCTGTGGGGTCTGGTTGCTTGATATTGTTGTTCTTCCTACGGTGTTGTAAACCTCTTTAGCTCCTTTAGTCTTTCCCCTAATTCCTCCATTGGTATCCCCATGCTCAGTCTGATGGTTGGCTACAAACATCCACATTTGTATTGGCTCTGTTAGCACCTTCCAGGAGACAGCTATATCAGGCTCCTGTTAGCAAACATTTTGTGGCATCAGCAATAGTGACTGGGTTTAGTGTCTGTATATGGGAAGGATCCCCAGGTGGGGTAGTCCCTGGATGGCCTTTCTTTTAGTCTCTGTTCCACTCTCTGTCCCTGTGTTTCCCTTAGACAAGAACAATTCTGAGTTAAAATTTTGGAGATGGGTGGGTGGCCCCATTCTTCAACTGGGGGCAGTACCTAACCTCTGGATATGGTCTCAGCAGATTCTCTCTCTCCTTTGTTGGGTTTTTCAGCCAATGTCATCCCTGTTGGGTCCTGGGAGTCTCTTGCTTTTCTGGCAACTGAGACTTTCTGGTGGCTACCCCCAGTTCCCCATCCCCCACTACTACACACTGCTGTTCAATTTCCTGACCCTCTGTACATCTCCCTCACAGATGTGGGAGGAGACAGAGGAGAGGTGTATATATACTTTTCTATGTCCACAGATTCAAGAGTACTGTTGTTATGGCTCCATCTTACTTTGTAATATGACATATATAGACACAATTAACAATTCTGAAGACTCAGTTGTATATGTATAAGAAACATTTGATCAACTTACACATCTGCAATTTTACTGAAACCAGTTAGGTCATTCAAGCATTCGTCATCTGAGATTAGCCTGGGTGCATACTAAGATAAGCTGAGCAATTTGAGATGATCAACAGATCAGCAGGAATTTGATTTTTATAGTTGTGGTTTGCATGGCAGCTTTGTTCCACAATGCAAGTCTGTTTGTTGACATTAAATAGTTTTCATCTTCCTCCCCTGGACTCTTGTGAGGATTACCTTTATGGCAGTGGTAATAACAAAAAGTAGGTCGTTTTAAAAGATTCATACTTGGAACTGATAATATCTATGTTATCCTACTGGCTGAAGTATGTGAAGTTGGCCAAAAGCAAATTAAAGGGTGAGAAAGAATAATCTGAGTCTTAACAAAGAGCACAAATAGGAAGAAAGAACTTCCTGATTACCAACCTCTATCTTCAAACCATTCACTTTATATAAGATATACTTTTCACAAGGCCTTATTTTCCTTTAAAATAAACTTTTCAGGGGAAAAAAATTAATGATTTCCAGTGTTTGGCCATGGATCTGAACAATACCTCTAGAACAAAACTAAAAATAGGACAGGTCTCTCGAAGCTACTGAAAAAAGTTACTGAATGTACAGGTTCAGCATAACTCATACTTAGCTGTGGAGAAAATATTGATTTTTCTGTATTGTCAACTATGATCTTGCATGTGTTGTAACCATGGAAACAGCTTAAGCTCTAGTAAAGCCAATGTGGTAAATTCATATTAAATTAACTATAGCTAAAGGAAATATACAAAGAAGTTGTAATAAGATGACTACTTATGCCCCTTGACTATGAAGTATTTAATAATCTGAAGCCTCCCTTAACATCTTTTTCCAAGCCAAAAGTTCTCAAACTTCACTGTAAATTAGAATTTCTTGGGATATTTTGTAATATTAGCAACAATACCAATAGATGTATTTTCTTTTGTTAGCATTTAATTATACAACAAATTGGTTTAATAATGTCAGTTTCTTACATGTATATAATATACTTCAAAATATTTCTTTCTGCTTCTCCCTTTCCTTTCTATACAGAGTTTCTCTTCTATGTTTGTGGCTTTTTAAAATATAAATTCAGAATATAAGAGAAAATTTGGTTGTATTTGTTGTACACTTTCTAATTGTGTTAGTGTGTTGAATCCTGGCATGTCTGTTATAGGGGACTATCAACCAGCTTTTGTTAAATTGCCCTGAGTATTACAGAACCTTGGTATTCTGAAAAGCTTGCAAGTATTGGAAGAAGTGAGTTAGGCTTTAAGTAGAAGCAAGAGGGTAATGGGCTTGTTTATTGCTGGTATAACAGCTTTAATTACATTAATTGCTAGCACCACTGCTTCTACAATTTCTTTGACACAAGAAGTTAAGACAGCTACATTTGTTAATCATTTAGCAAAAATAATGTTACTAATGTGTTGAGTATACAAGAGGATTTAGATAGGCATTTGGAACAACAGATTGATGCTCTTTATCCTATTCAAATTATTAGAGGAAGATTCAGAGTTTAAGAGTATGGAGCCATGTCTAGTGTCATGTCAAATACCAATGGAGTTGTGTTACTTCTAAAATTTACAATGTCATTATAATTAGAAAGAAGTTTTAAGACACTTGCAGGGTATTTGGCATAATTCTAACACCTCTCTGGATGTTTTAATTTTTCATATTGAGCTTATGAATTTAAAGAATTCTGCTCTGCTGAGCTTTGATGCTACAGACACTGCTGATAAAATTACCTATGACCTGAGATCAGTATTTCCATTTTGGTCAAGCTTCAAGTATGGCATATGTAGCTTGATCATACTAGCCCTTTTTTTTCCTGGGAATACTTTTATTCCTGCCCATCATGTTAAAGCTTGTCTTTAACAACATCAACATGTTGGCAGACAAAGTACATGGTTTGAACATGAAAATGGACCCCCCCCCCCCGACAGAGTTATTATATTAACAGGATGGCAAGCCAAAGACAGGTAAGATTCTGTACAGAGCCTGACCAACCTGAGACAGAAGTGAATTGCTTTTGATAATACATATTCCATGAAGGGTAAGGAAGGCATTCTTGTCAGAATAACCTAAGATAGGCTCAGTCTTGTGTATGAAACAAAAAAGGGAAATGTGGAGGGCTTATGGGGATGCTTGGCAGGAATCTGACATTGGTGAAGAACAAGGAAATGGGCTTCAGGCAGAAATTTAAATCTTAGGCTAGAACAAAGAAGTAATTTCAGACAGAAATCTAAATATTAGACTGGAACAAAGAAGTAGGCTTCAGTCAGGAAAATGACTGTGGGCTAGGATAGGGAAGTAGGCTCAGGTATTTTGGTCATCCTGATAATCCCTTAGAAACAGTGATCATTAGAAACAGTGATCACAGTAGTAATCACCGGACTTTGTTTATTGTCTTGCTTGTTCCTTGACTATTTGCATCTATTGTTTTGCTAGTTCCTCAACCTAGAACTGACCTTAATACTTGCATGTGATTAAAATTGTATAAAAGCAGATTGGAAAAAATAATAAATAAATAAATAAATAAATAAATAAATAAATAAATAATAAAAATTTTAAAAGAGAAAATGTGATAATTTTTAAATATGCTTTACTTAATATGATAATTTACAGTTCACTTTAACTTTTTTAAAGCAATTTTGTTCCTACTTCTTCCTGATTAAAATTGTATTGTGATTTTCATCGTCTACTCTACTATTGATAGATACCTACGCTGTCTCCATAGCTTTGTTTGCATGATACCCCTATACTTAAAACAATGTGTAGGTATATCAATTGTATACTGACACATATTCTTTCTTATTTTCTTATTGTATATTTTTTATTTACATTTCAAATGTTATCCCTTTTCCTGGCTTCCCTGGACAAGAAAGCCCCATCTCATTTTCCCTCCTCCTGGTTTTATGAGGGTGTTCCCCCACCCACCCATTCACTCCCACCTCACCACCTTTGCATTCCCCTACACTGGGGCATCATCAAGCTTTCACAGGATCAAGGGCCTCCCCTCCCATTGATGCTAGGTAAGGTCATCCACTGTTACATATGTGGCTGGAGCCATAGGTCCCTTTGTGTGTACTATTTGGTTGGAGGCTTAGTCCCTGGGAGCTCTGGTGGGTCTGGTAAGTTAATATTCTTGTTCTTCCTATGGGGTTGCAAACTTCTTCAGTTCCTTCAGTCCTTCCTCTAAATCCTCCATTGGGGATCCCATGCTCAGTTCAATGGTGCAAGCATCTGCCTATGTATTTGTCAGACTCTGGCAGAGGCACTCAGGAGGCAGCTATATCAAGCTCCTGTCAGCATGCACTTCTTGGCATCCACAATATCATCTGGATCTGGTAACTGTGTATGGGTTAGATCCTCAAGTGGAACAGTAGTCTCTGGATGACCTTTCCTTCAGTTTCTGCTCCACACTTTGTCTCCATATTTGCTCCCATGAGTATTTTGTTCCTCCTTCTAAGAATTCTTTCTTCTTAAACTTCATGTGATCTGTGAATTGTATCTTGGGTATTCCCAGGTGTGGGGGTAATATCCACTTATCAGTGATTGCATATCATATGTGATTTTTGTGATTGGGTTACCTCACCCAGAATGATATTTTCTAGTTCCATCCATTTGCCTAAGAATTTCATGAAGTCATTGTTTTTAATAGCTGAGTAGTACTCCACTGTGAAAATGTATCACATTTTCTGTATCCATTTCTCTGTTGAAGGACATCTTCTTTCCAGCTTCTGGCTGTTATAAATATGACTGCTAAAAACATAGTGGAGCATGTCTCCTTGTTATATGTCAGAGTATCTTTTGGGTATATGCCCAGGAGTGGTATACTTGGGTCCTCAGGTAATTTTATGTCCAATTTTCTGAGGAACCACCAGACTAATTTCCAGAATGGTTATACCAGCTTGCAATCCCACCAACAAGGGAGGGGTGTTCCTCTTTCTTTACATCCTTACCCAGATCTGCTGTCTCCTGAGCTTTTGAACTTAACCATTCTAACTGGTATGAGGTGGAATCTCAATGTCATTTTGATTTGCATTTCTCTGATGACTAAGGATGTTGAACATGTCTTTAGGTGTTTCTTGGCCATTCGATATTCCTCAATTGAGAATTCTTTGTTTAACTCCGTACCCCATTTTCCAATGGGGTTATTTGATTCTCTGGAATCTAACTTCTTGAGTTCTTTGTATATATTGGATATAACCTTCTATTGAATGTAGGATTGATAAAGATTTTTTCCAAATCTGTTCATTGTCATTTTGTTCTATTGACAGTGTCCTTTGTCTTACAGAAGCTTTGACTCATATGCCTTCTAATAGGCACCAAGTAGTGGTAAAGCTAGATGATATAAGTCAAATCTAGTTTGAATTATTTTAGAGAACCACCTTTCTGGTTTCCATACTGGCTGGACCAACTTCCAGTTCCTGTAGAACTCTGTAAAATGCCAATTCCTGAATACATAAATGCAATCTTTTTGTTCATATAATACTATTTGTATGCATATAATTTTAAGGCTGACTGGTATAACACTTTAAGAGGTATATTTGCAACAGCAATTTAAAAAAAGAGGTCAGAGGCCATAAATTTGAGAAAGAACAAGTGTGGCATATGGGAAGATTTGGAGAAAATAAATGGGGAGGAGAAATGATGTAACTATATGTTAATTTCATTTTAATTGAATTTTTAAAATATTGGTATTTAGAAAAACTATGGTTCGTTATATCATTAGATATTCATTGTATATTATATATTATTATATCCACAAAATCTTCTAAATAAAATTGATTCATCATTTCTTATTAACTATAATAATTTACTAGCACTCATTAATTCTAATAACTTATCTTGACTGTTATGAATTGCTGCATATACAATTGAACCACCTTTAAATAATTGCAGTTTCAATTTTCCTTCTTCTAATCTCTACATTTTTTCCTTGCTTTGCAAAAGTAGCTGAGACTGTTGGTAAATATGAAGACATTGGGCCATCTTTGTCTCACTGTTACTCCAAGAAAGAAAACATTCAAAATTCACTGGATCTAATACAAAATGTTGTTGAGTACTTTTCCTATGTGTAATAAACTGATTCTGTGTATTAAACTAAAATAAAAAGTTTAAATGCCAAGAACTCATCTAAAAAGATACCTGACTCAATTCACTTGAGCTAGATCTAGGTTTTTTTTTTTTTTTTTTTAAAGATTTGGGTTTTTTATTTTATGTGTATAGTGTTTTGCCTGCTTGTATTTCTGTGTATTGCTTCCATGTCTAGTGTCTATAGACACCATCACATATCTTTAAAAAGCTACCATGTGAATCCTAGGAAGTGAAACCAGATACTCTGCAAGAGCAAGTGTACTTTACCTTTGAAATCTCTCTCTCTTTCTCTCTCTCTCTCTCTCTCTCTCTCTCTCTCTCTCTCTCTCTCTCTCTCTCTCTCTCCAAAATACCAGTATTGATTGTTTAACTCTCCCTTAATGTGGAGCTAAAATTGAGAACATTGTTGTTGAGGAATTTTAATCCAGCAACTTGGCTTCTCTGGCAAGTTATCATATCCAAAGACCTTCTACCTAGATCTTTGTAATTCATCCAGACATGCCCTGGATTACAATAGGAGCTGCCTGGAATACAGACATGCCCTTAGTACACAACTTTAATACCTAACAATGAAGGTAAGGTTAGTTTGTAGAAAGAAACAGGCATGTTTGAAAGTGGTGTCTAATTGACATGCAGACAAAGTGATTTGGGAGAATGAGTGGAGATAGGATGGGCCCAACTCTCAGGAGAACAGAAAAGAAAAGAGGCTACTTAAGAGGCACAAGACACACACACACACACACACACACACACACACACACACACACACAGAGAGAGAGAGAGAGAGAGAGAGAGAGAGAGAGAGAGGTGTTTATAGCATATTACTGGAACAGTTTTGCAAAGACAGTCTAGACACAAGTGAAGAGTGAGCCAGAGAATAAGAAGGTACCAGAAGATTAGAACATATTGCCAAAGTTTGTATGCAACCAAGCAGAGCAATTCAGTAGGAAGCTAAGAGAAGACAAATTGAATCAGTCATCTTGGCAGATTAGATTGTACAGAGGGTAGAAGCTTCTAGGCCTAGTTTTAGAGATAGTTGGAACAGAGAAAGAAGTGCTCTGGGTTCAGCCCAAGCTGTGTATTTGCACAGCTTAGGTGTGGCTCTCATCTTATCCCTTCACCTGAGGAAATATATACCTACTCAGTTTCTAATATCCTCTATAAAACCCAAATGTAATTATAAGGCTATCTTAACTAAGTGTACAAATGTTACTATAAAAGCTAAGTAATTTCAAAGTATATATCTGAAAAACAACAAACCAGTGGAGACAGTACTATTTCTAGGAGAATTTGACTAAGTGTAAGATCTTTAGTTCCAGCTCTAAGTCACACAAATAAAATAAATATGAGCTTTGACAGTCACTGCCCTTCCTTGGATACATTTACCTCATCTATAAAAAATAGGGGTTTAGTCTCTGATATAGAATGTCTTTCAATGTTATCAAATCCCCTTCCTCTTCTATAATCTTGTAGTTTCTAAACTATAGGAAATTTAAGCATGCTGTGATCTCAATCTCTCTCTCTCTCTCTCTCTCTCTCTCTCTCTCTCTCTCTCTCTCTCTCTTTCTCTCTTTCACTCTTTCTCTTTCATTGCTGACTCTTTCTCTCTCATACACACACACACGAAAAGCTCCAGGAATGGGTTGTAAGTTCAAAATACTCCCAAATGATTCTTTACTCAGCCCTGGATGCTAACACTGAATATTAAGATTTTTTTGATATTATTTTATGTGTTTAGAGAAAAGAGAAGACAACTAAATTTGCTATTTAAATGGAGATAAAAATCAGTAACATTTTATAGTTTAATTAAAATCTCATATCTTCCCATATTTAGAATTTTCTCATTTTTAACATATTCTTGTGTCATGGTATAGCATCTGGTTTTCCTCTTCTCCCTTAAACCTGCCTTACATTTCATTGTCAATGAATATTTCATTTAAAAATTGATAATGTGATGAAAAGCAATATTACTTGGAAAATGAAAATTATAAGGCCTACTGCTAAAAGTGATGCCACCAAAAGTATAATGGAACATATTCCATTTTTGTTTTGCAGCTGTGAGGATATGTGTTTGCAGTAAGTGAATATTAATCATAATTCTTTGCAAATAGGAAAGAGGGGGAGATGTAGGAGGAAGTGAGAGGGGAGGGATAGTGAATGAAAATATACAGGAAAACAGGCTAAACTTACTTAAATGGAGAAGCACACTTTTATAATATAAGGCTATTGAAAGCATGGTAATCACCTCAACAACCAAGTATGTAAATGACCAGGGTATGGCACACAAAGAAAAAAGATGAAAGGCACTTTTGCAGGTGCATTCATTTAACCCAACACTTTCCCAACATTGTTTTTTACATCCTTCTACTCTTTCTTTCATTGTCCACCTTGATTGAAGTGACAGTTCTAAGAGTTCATGCCCTAACATTACATCTCTGAGAATTCCTAAATACAGCTCTGTTTCCCCAAACAATAGTCACTATCCTCGTTTATCCATGTAAGTTTGAACTAAAATTTGGATTTTAGGTCTTTTATTATATTGTATTTTATATACATAACTACATGGTTCTACTGACTTCTATATTAGACATTTCAAAACATCACCGTTATTAATAAAGTTCTTTTGAATAAGGATCCCTTGAGACTTAGCAGTATGAAAAGCCAAATATCTTTGCTGTACAGAGGTAATTAAGTCTTCATTTGCAACCCTATAAAACATTGAAATTAAAAAATGAATGTAAAAATAATCACTAGCTCCAAAGGCCATGGTGACAGATTTATGTTTGTTTCTTATGAAGCATAATTACAACTGAGAATTCTATGTATAGACAGAAACTTTTGTAACTCACAATCTGAAGGAATCAAAGGCATACTAGATGGAATTGCCAGTGATTAACAAAATATGACTCTTATCTTACTTGCTTGAAACTTTCCTGCATTACTTATTTTAAATGCATATTTCTGTCCCAGCTTTCAGCATTGCTGTGTCAGAAAAACTGGAGTGGAACCCATGATAGGCTATTTTGATAAGTTCAGTGATAATACTAACATTTATATTGGAGGGAAAATTTAAGTATGCCCTGCATAGATTACTCATTTGAGGTTAGCCAAATGATTACCTAGGACATATTTTGCAATGTTTCTGAAAGAAGCTGTTGCAATTGGAAACAGCAGGAAAACACAGCCATTAAAAGAAAGAGAATGTCTATGTTTTTACAACAAAATAATTAGAAGCCATTACTGACACTGTTTAGATTTCAATGCCCCATCCATCTTACTTTCAATTAGAAACACTGTGCCCAAGTAGGAAAAGTCTGGTTAAACACAAGTATATTTCTGCTGCATGGATACATAAAGTGTGAGCCCTGCCAATAATATACACTGTATAAGGTTTTCCCATGGTATAGCTTTTGTGAGATGATACTACAGTTTTAGGTTTAAAAAATGGACAGAATTATAACTGATTTTCATAATTTATTCATTGTAATAAAAGATCTCAGAGATGGAATTTTTAAAGCTGAATCCAAATTTTCACAGTGAGTAATTGTCCACCCTCTATTTGAACTTCTAAAAATGAAGAGATCATTTTTTCCAAAGGAGGACTTTCTCACTTCAGAATAGTTGGAATAATTCATTCCAACTCTGTCTGTTAACATTATTTCTGCCTTCTTGGATGACAAAAGAGTAAACCCAATGCCTCTTTATATGACAACTTTCCCATCATAGAAAATTACTAGGATGTTCCTCTTGTCATCTCTACAGTAGGTTCAGAGACATTTTCTTTTAATTAACATATTCTGGCTTTCATCTAATGGTGATGAAAATAGAACAAATTATTATAAATTTCTTCTACTTCAAAACACTTTCACATATGAAACTTCTTAATTTATACAGTTAATATTTGACAATTCATAGTTGCAAATTTGAAGAGGCTTAACCTAACCAACCACAGATTTTCTTGACTACAGAAGATTCTTAAGGAAATGTACATATCTGTTTCTCCTAAACTCCATCAGTCTATACTGAATCTTCCTGATAGAACTGTAAATTTTATTCCATAATTCAGTATAACAGACACTCCTCAGTTTATGATGAGGTCATTTCTTTCACATACCAAATTTAAGTGGAAAAAACTACAAGTTGAAAATCTATATTCATTTTTCCCATGAAAACACAAAACATCATATTGTACCCCACAAAACAGTGTATATGTGTATGTGACAACTTTTGTCAGTATTTTTAAACTTTTTAATGTGACACACCTAACCAATTGGGAACCACATCATAGTGTAATTAACTAATCAAGTCTACCTTAGATTAAAGATCAAGTAAAAGTCCAAGTGAAATTCCTATTGAATGGGTATCATCAAAAAGTTGAAAAATATTAAGTTGAATCATTAGCAGACAGGGAAACAGTCATCTGTGCTTATTAAATAACAATCTGATACATGTAGAAACTCACAACTATAGTTTAAATCTAGGGAAGAAAATGCACTGATACTTACATAAATCAAACCTTAATAATTTTCTCTATAACATATTAGCATGCCTTGGGAAAATAGGTAATTCAGGTAGCAGAGTATTAAACTAGTTTTATCAGTATCAGATGCCTCATTTACCTGAGATGGCATCATATTCTAGTTTGTTCACTGAAAGGATTTGTTATATTCTAATATACTGAGATGTTGCTTGTTGAATGCTTTCATATGAGGTGAGAAAGCAGAAAGTACTAAATAGAGACACTCCCCATCTGCTCCATTGCCTTATAGTTTTTTGAAGTGTTCCTGAAACATTATATACATAAGTATTTCAAAACTGTTCTAAACTTGTACTATCTGTGTTGTAAGGAAACTGCAAAAGCAATAGGATAGTCACTCAACTTAGACTTTATTACAGTGACTTGTATCATCATATTTTATGCAACCATTTCTAGGTGTTTTTCTTGTTAATGTTAAGAGAAAAAATTTATGTTCAATTTCAAATGTGCTTCCAGCTTTTGTAGAAGCGAAAGCTAATGATTACATTGTCCTTTTAAAAGCCTTACTTTGTTTTGTTTTAACAATAATAAGCACTTGTGAATTTTTATGGTCTTTGCCAAAATGATTAAGTAACTGAATGTATGGGCTGATCTTATAAAACTTGTTTCCTATCTGACATTTTACCTCTTACTATTTTAAAAGTAGCTGATAAAACATTAGTATTAGAGAGAGGAAAAAGACATTTTAGGTTAATAGTTGGATTGCCTTTTGTGTTAGTTCTCTTTGCCCAGAAATATGCTTTATACTATTGAGTTGGTTGAGTTTTACATGTCTTAAGAAGTGGTAGATTTGATCTGGAACTTCTTTGGCATCATATCTCAGACTAATAATCTTAATAGCTTTAATATTCTTGAATATGTTTAATCTAGTCTTATTTGTTTATATAGGCTAAATTTTTGTAAATCCTCTCATTATTTTAACAAAAAATTTTTTAAACGTCTCATGACTTTTTAATAGCTCAAATTTAACCCTTTATTATTGGCATTTAAAACAAAAAGAAGTTTTAAAGTATTTTAGTTTGCTCTACAAAAGTCCCTAATGGTTTGTACTTGGGATCTTTCCCAGCATGTTTGGCACTTTAGTTCCCCAAAGTTCTTTTCATTTCTTCCTAGAAAAAAATTACCCTTTTGTATATTCTTATAGAAGTACCATAAAATATTACAGTGGGCTTCACATTTACCACATTCCAAGTGGTGCTATGTATTTCAAGCTGTGTCATGCATCTAATTGTAGAGCTGATATGTATACTAAAAAATATTGATCAGCACCCCTGGCATCAAACAATTATTTTCCAGTAGGAGTACCCCTTCCCCAAGTTGTGACCAAGAAAAATGTCTTCAAACATTGCCAAGGGTACCAAGAAGGGACAAAATTGCTTATCTAAACCCTACAAACTTACATTATTGCATTTTACCCTTGGTATAACCTGGGAAACAAATAGTTTGTCCCAGATTTACAGATGGAAAAAGACAACTAGAAAAGGATAAATAATTAGTCACAACTAGCAAAGGAAGGGACCAAAATTTATATCTCTCTATTGAATTTAAAGCTATGTTTTTACTGTTTATATGTTATTATTTCAATAGTAATGTGTTTAGAGTCTTTGTTTTACTTATATATTTTATCACATCTCATTTTCATGATATTCTAAACAATATAATAGCCATAGAAAGATACAGGTTCCCTCATCTCCTAGAGTATGGTATCTTAGAAAAAGCATTGAAATGCTACCAAATCAAATCTAAATTCAACCCCAGTTCATATAAATGAAAAACAAGAAACATATGACTTATATATACACATACAATGCCTAGCTACAGTGCCAAATGCTTTCAGCATAAAAGGAGGGAGGAATTTACAATGTTTTTCATATTTTCCTTTAGTAGTCCATCTCTTAAATTTAGCATTCCAAGCCACACTGTAAAAGTAACACTCAAACAACAAAAATTGAAATCAGTCTCAGCTCTCCCTCTGGTTGCCTCAGTCAACCTTCTGCGGTCAACAGACCAATCTACAACAGAATGAGGGCTAAAGGGTTTTGAAAATGTCAAAATGTCAAAAGAACAAAACTATATGTATGGAGTACAAACTACTGAAGGACATGTAGTGAGTTGCTTTAGAATTATAAGGGCTGGTTATTTTAATCTAATATTTTCTAATATTCTTACTCTGAAAATTACATACTTAAGTATGATCAAATAATGTTTATGTAGTAAGATTTGCCAAGTTACATGTAATATGTGCAACTGAATATGGAAAAATGTTCATCTAAATATTGGGGGTTGGATACATTGCATGAGATTTATTATGTTAATGGCTTAATTAATAACTAAACCATACCATATTAGAAATGGCCTGTTAATTGATTGAATTTTTTTGTTTTGTGACCTGGTTTGTATCAGTAGAAATATTCAACTGAGTTATTGAATGCATGGGTTAAACAGACACATTTCCCTATTGTACCCAGAAAATCAGGACAGATTACAGAATGAAAGAAATAGTTTGATTTCAGCCTTTAAAGGCTTCTGTTGACTTCTTTATAGGTATTTAGAACACCCAGGGATTTTAAGGAAAACTCTTGTAAGAGTTAGTAATAATACCAAGCTCAATATAGAAGCAACACAGTCAATGCCTATTTGACATAGAAATATTATAATTTTCTAATTAGTAGACTTTTTTCTGTTTTAGACTGTAAAGTGTCATGGAGACATTAGCTTGAGCTATGTTTAGAACTTAGTGGACTAATTCTGTTTCTTCAGTATGCATCTCTTATGATGTATTGATATGAAGTGTCTTCCAAAAGTACTCATGTGTTCGAGGCTTAGTCCCCAACTAATGCCACTATTGAGAACTTATTGGACCATGAATATATAAATAAATTCATACCAAATGGGTTATTATGAAGGGGGGCTGGCTCTAGGAAGCATGTCACTGAGGTATTCTTTTTAGGTATGTATCTTGCCTCTACACCCTTTTTGGACTTTCCTGCTTCCTGGCCATCATGAAGTAAACAGCTCTCCTCTACTACATACTTTCTATTGTGATACTATGTTTCACCACAGGCTTATAGCAATAGTGCCAGGTACCTATGAACTGAAAACCTCTGTACTCATGAGACAAAATTAGTCTTGGTTCTTTTAAGTTGATTTGTTCAGGTTCTTTGTCATAGCAATGCAAATTACATATATTGTTTTCAGTAAAGTTCCACAGTGGTCCATGTGACTTCATATTCAAGATGGCAATATTGGGGTATACCACAGACATTAAGAGGCAAAGCCTATTAGGAGGTCTTTAAGTCACTGTAATCATGCTTCTTAAAAGGATGATAGCACTGAAGTAAACATTGTTTCTTTCTGCTCCTGGACTCACAATGCAAAGTTTACTCTGTCATATACTCTGGCTGTAATTTTTTGTCCTGCCAGAAGCTCAAGATATTGGGGCATTAGATCCTAGACAAACAAAAACAAACAAAAAACAAACAAAAAACCAAACAAACATTAAAATACCAGGAACTAATCGATCATTTTTTTCTCATTAGAAGTTAATTGTCTCTAGTATTTACTATAGTTTTTAAAAAAATGCTGGTTAGCTACTTCTGGAATATTACTATGACTTATTCTAATACTACAAAATGATGCACAGTAGATAAAAATGGGTTCTTTTAAAATTTGTTTTACCAACTCTTATCAATGTATGTAATTATTTCAATACTTTTGATGTGACAGTCCTGAATATTGTTCAGATATTGATTAATTTTGCATATTATCCTGGGGATCCTTTGAGGACTATAAAGAAAAACATAATTTAATAAAACTAGACATGGCCTTTTATCAACAAGTCAGTAGATCTGGATAGGAGGGGAGGTGGGGAGGACCTAGAAGGAGGATTAGCAAGAAGAAACCATACTCAAGATATATTGTATGAGAAAATAATATATTTTCAGTAAAAGAACAAAAAGAAAATATCCTAATTTTTTAGACATTATGGCAAGTAGAACACTGAGCATAGATATGCTGGAAAATTCATCTATGAAGAGGACATGAACATTCCAAGGGTAAGAAGGAAGTCTGGCCCACCTTGGTGTCTCTCAGAACTCTTGTAGAATCAAACTGTGATTTTTCTAAGGAAGCTTTGAATCTCTTCTCAGTTTTTTTTTTTTTTTTTGTTTTTGTTTTTTTTTGTTTTGTTTTGTTTTTTTTTTGGCTAAGATCAAGTGTACTATCTGTCCTTATGAGTTAAAAAAGCTTTGAGTCCCCAAGGGCATGAGAGCAAGAGAGCTGGCAGGCTGACCAGCTCAGATACCTCTCAGGCTTAGATCTAAGGCTTTGAATTAGCCCATCTGAACATCTACCGAATCGATGAACTGCTGGAGCTTATGTTCCAAAGCTGCAGGATATCTATGACACAGCACAGCAATAGGATAACCAAGAGGAGTCCCGGTGAATTCAAATATTGCTAGTGTAGCAGAAGTCAGAGACTTTGTACCAGAACAAGGAGTCATTGCTATGAACATTTATTTGCAAGCAAAGAAGTGTGGACAAAAGTGTATACTGTGGGACACACTGTGACACACTACAACAATGTTTGTTTTCTTCATTGTGGGGGTGAAAGGCTCGTGAACCTCTGAAGGGGACCCCACTCGTTTCAGGACACAGGAGAGACCAACTTGCTGCAAGAACATGAGGTAGTTTAATGGCGGAGTGCTCCAGGCCTACATGTGTCTCAATGTAGTGAAAGGTCAGGGACTCCCCAGAAAGGAGGTCCACTTAAGTCACAGGATAGCACGCACCCAAAGGACACACGAGAGACTGTCTTGCTGTAAAGCACATGAGATGGTTTATTAAATCAGAGCTCTGGGCTAGCCCATATCCCCATATCTCACATAGGAGATAGAGGGACTGACCTCGTGGCTCAGGGGTCTAGCGCTTATATATGGGTGGGGTGGGGAAAAAGCGAACTTTCACTCGGGTGCACAGGATTGGTTGTTTTACTTTTTTTGAACACTAGTAGGCCATACCATGGGGGCAGGGTGTAGTTCCTCCCTTGGCCAGTCAGTTTCTGGGATGTTCTTAACAGGCCTTTGTCTTGTAACTCCCCCTCCTCTGTAACTAATTAGATGGGCCCAAACCTGCTGGCAGGTGCTTTTCTGCCCAAGGTCTAAGGCGAAAAATTTACACATATTTCATAAAATGGCCTTTATAATTTTTTACTCTACAGTAGGAGACAGGGGCATCGACCTCATGGCTCAGGGATTTAGGGTTTATATAAGCTCGGGGTGGGGAAAAGCAGAAACTTTTGCGCGGGTGCACACGATTGGTTGTTTTCCAATTTTTGAACATCAGCAGGCTGAACCAGTCCATGGGGGCAGGGTGCAGTTCCTGTAGGCGTATGTTTATCTTTCTTATCTTCAAGGCCGACCCATTCCTGGGATGACTCAGCAGCACTTTGTCCTGTAACTCTGCATTCTTTGTTAACTGATTAACTGGGCCTCTGGTTGGCAAATCCTGAAGGCTGTGGCTTCAGCTACTCAGGTTAGGGAGAAAGAATCTACAGGGCCCTTTTTTATTAGTTTTTCGTGGGATCCATTAAATTTTCTTTTAGGGGGAGGGGTTTGCAAAGGTAGAGGGCGGTATGAGGGAAGGGGAGGTGAGTGATTGGGGTGCATGATGTAAAATTCACAAAGAACCAATAAAAAGTTTTTTTTTTTTAAGCCTTCAGGCAGGGTCTTCTGAAAGCCAAATTGGCTTCAGATAATGATGGTAGAGTCTCCTAGGAGAAAATGCTGTTTGCCTTGCTTATGGTTGCCAAAACCAACCAACCAACCAACGAAAGAAAACAAACAAACATCCCTGGTACTCCTCTATGCATGTTCCTCAAGACAGTTGTTCATCAGATAAAATAGGAAGAACTCCTAGGACAGAGTCTTCAGTTGTGCCTATTGTATGGCAACTCAGTCTAAAGATAAGCCCTGACTGGTTCTAACTTGCTTTCAGAGAATTTCCTGATGCCTGGGGTGCTTCATTTGCACATGCACTTTGTAACTGAAAGAGTAGTCCTCAGAGAAGAGTCAGAGCAATCATTTTAATTAGCAGCAACTTGAAGTCTGTTCTTCCCCAAGCCCCAGTACTGCACATGAACCGAGAGCAAAATGTGTAAAATTTTGCCCCAAAGGCTCCTCAACTGGCAGCTGATCAAAATGTGCATAGGCTATAATATAGGACAACTGTTTCATACTTGAGTAGACTTTTCAGCTGTTAATTACATCCTACTAAGAGGCAAAAGAGGTTCAATAACCAGTAGAATTAGTTCTAAATTCTTATCAACAGCACTGTGTGGTCTACCCTGAAACCACAGTCAACAGAAGAAAAAAAAATCCATGTGATTTCAGAAGACAATTTTTTTTTGTTGTTTCTTAAAAAGTAATTTACAGTGAAGAATTTGGCTCTTCAAAACTAGCTATAATACTCTTTGTTTCAGAATTTTAAAAAAAATCCTTAAATATGTAACTTTAAAAATTGTACAGAAACAGTACAAACATTGAAACCATGAAGCCCAGACCACCAAGATAAAATGGTAAAAACATGTTCCTCCCCATCTGTACACCTTTGAGATCAGATTTTCATTTTAGGTGAAGTTATCTTCATTTTGATTTGATTCTTTTGCCTCCTCAGGATGGTTGCTTTCTACCTTGTTTTCCTTTCATTGTCTTTGGACATGTCTTAAACCAATCAATCCACTGTAACAAAATGCCCTGTGGAGGGTAGGTACTTTTTTGTTTTCCTTTTGAAAGGCTTAGACACCTGGATCCTGCTTGGAGAGGGACCAGAAAGAGATGGTTTAGGATTTAGGACAGTAAAAGCAAAACAGAAACAATTGAGCTCTTTTGTGAAGAATAAGGTTTCCAAATGAGCTCATCATCATTCTTTTGTTTCCCAGAAACAAGGTGTCTGCTGCTATTCTCTCAATAACTAGTATCATTTTAAAGATGCTCTTTATACTTTGCAAGTCAGATGGCACTTTTTAAATCTTCTCCTCTTGTAAAATGCCACGATCAAAAACATTATATAAATTCAGAGCATGTACAATACTATGCACAATTTGATTGACTAAAAATAGATCTGAGAGTTATATAGTTAGTGTCTACACAATTCCATAACAACCCATGAAATATGAAACATTCAGGCAGTTAAGCAAGCTGTCCCAGCTCCATTAAACCAAGAATGTAGTATACAGATAAATCATTTAAATGCTTCATTACACTGTTTTTGCATTTGCTCTGGTAACTTTTCTTCTTGGCAGCTATGTCCTGAAACCCCTCCGATTCTTTCAAAATGTTGCACATATTTCTGAGTAACAGCAATCTCTTTAAATTGTCTTTTCTACAGCTACAGGTTGATTGGCATAGACCTTGACTATGCCACATGTTTCAATTAATTGATCATTGGGAAAGTAGCAGCTACAAAAAAAGGGAAACAGTATTTGCAACAAAGCTTGGTAACTATTTTGAAATGATATTAAACCATGCAAAACCTGTTGACCTTAGGTTTTCTGGAAATAAAAAATGTGTATTATTTTCAGAAAATAATTTAGAAAACTCTTTAAACATCTAATGACATATAACTCTAGAAACACTACATTCTGTACTCTTGAAGAGGTTAGGTGATTTTTCTTTCTTTTTTTTTTTCCCACTCTAGTTCTCTTTAAGTGTTTCAAGCCTGCATGGATTTCTTTGGCATCTCAGCATGTAGCTTTTCCAAGACAACGGTCTGATGGTACTGCTGTGAAATGTGATTAGGGAATTTGAGAGAGAAGGAAGTTGGCTGAAGGTCATTACCAATTAGAGGAAAATTCAGATGAAAACTAAAGGCTACTGAACTACTCAAACAATAAGTAATTGTCCAAATTTTTAAAAAGGCATTTAGAATGTAATTTCATTGTGGATTTTCATTAAATTAAAAAAATGGCAGAAGTAGAAAAGCTACCCAGATACCCTCATAATGAAAGATTACAGAAGAGGCTAAGGTTGGAGTAGGATGACAATAAAATTTATGCCATCTTCAGTATTTAAGAGACATTCATACCAAAGTATGTTCCATTAATTACTAGTCCTAGTAGCATTACATGCCTAAAATGATGGAGGGGATTTTCCCATATATTTATACCTAACTAAGGCAAATAACAGAATATCCATCTCCTGAGACCAGCATTTTCCTCAACCTAATGAGTGTAGATTAGACTCTTTGCTTGTTTTTGTAATGGGCTGTTATAAAACACTAATTTCTCCAGCTTAAAATTATACTGCAAATATTCCCTGTGAGTATATAAGTATACAACAACAATTTAATTGTATTGAAGGGCAAAATGCAGAATAAACAACTATCCACAAGCTGGATCCTTTTCTCATGCGTTGCTGTAATTACAGTCATTTTAATAGCTCACCAATTGCATGCCCTATTATTCGTAGAGGCAAAATAATTGCATATAACTAATAGAAACAAAGATGTGACCATGTAGGTTTAGAAATATTCAATTGATTCTAGTGAGCCCAGAATGAAAAACTATTTATTACTGCACTTGAAAACTAAAGGTTAAAATATAATGATGTGTTTTAGCATTCAAAGGGAAATTCCATCACCCAGAAAGAACCAAAGCAATGAAACTAATAAACAAAACTTTATAATAAAATTCTCTATCATAAATTGGAAATGTGACAATGTCCAATAATTGGGCACAAATAAAACACAGGAACTTATGAAGAATGAATTTTCATACCAGTGTTTTACCTCTATAAATGACTAAATCCTCTTATAAAATATTTTGTAAAATTAGAATATGTTGTATCTCAGCCAGAAACACATTGAATTGCACAAACACATCTAAGCTGTAACGCTAAAGAAATTACAGCAGCCAGATTCACCTATGAAAAATGGAGAAACTACATTCTATACTCATTCAGTGAAAAAAAAAAACTTCAGCAGCTGCAAATCAAATCTATGTTTAACTCCATGAATATTGAAACCAATATTCTCTGGAATTTTTCTCCTGAAAGCATGTTGTATTTTGTCAAAGGCTTTTTCTGTATCCATTGAGATGATCATGTGATTTTTGTCTTTTTTTTATTGGATATTTTATTTACATTTCAGATGTCATTCCCTTTCCCCATTTCCCCTTCCTAGAAAACCCCTATCCTATGCCCCCTTTTCCTTTTTGCTTTTATACAATTTTTTAAAATGTTAATTAAAGGTTTCATAAGTTTGGTATTGCTCAATCACAGGTGTAATCCAATACCCAATCTAGATATATCAATTATCATTGACTGGTGGAGACACGTGAACATCTACCTCCATGCACCCTCCTCTTTCTCTCTCTCATCACCTAGCTTCTCCTCTCCTTCTTCTCCTCCTCTCCTTACTCCTTCTCTTCCTCTCAGTACTCCTTCCCCCTTAGCTCCTCTTACATATCACCCTTCCTGTTAAAATAAAACTTTTCTCTCTAAATACAATTAGAGCATAATTATGCCTGTTTGTATCAGTGAGGTACAAGATAGTCCTAATACCCAGTCCATCATTTTGTTGACTAACCAGAACCTCTGTCATCTCTCCTAACTAACACACTTAGTTCTGAACCTGGCTTTTTTTCTTGGCTTTAGAATGAATGTCAGCTGAAAACCAGCCACTCAGATCTTTTCTCTTAAAGCGAATAGCCAGGATTGGCTATGAGACTATAGGTTTTCAACCCCGTCAGAAACCCAGAATGACTGAGTTAACTGAAATTATGGGAAGCACAAAGCATAGCTTCTAAGACTTAGCCAATTTATAGAGACTGCTGAACACCTGGAAAGCCCCTATACTACTGAACGTTGGAGTATCAAATCTTCGGTCTTCTGGCCCAGAATCATCTGACAGACCTTAGTGATGCAGAATTATTAAGGGCTGATTACTCTGACTAGGCAGATATAATCAGTCGACTATTCTGCAAGTGTATCCTTTTCTGGACAGTAATTTGTCTGTAGATGGAAAGAGGCAATTCTTGCCTAGTGGCTGTCTCCCCACAGCTGGAGTAACTCCAAAGATGCTCAATTTCTTCTTAGAATCCAAGACATGGTTTATTACATTTATTGACTTGCATCTGTTTACTCATCTCTGTATTTCAGAAATAAAGCCAACTGTGTTATGGTGGATGATCTTTTTGATATATGTGTGTATCCTATTTGTTACTGTTTTACTGAACATTTTGAATCTATGTTCAAGAGGGATATTGGCCTGTAGTTTTCTTTTGTGTTGTTGTGTCATTACCTATTTTGTATAGTAGAGTTATACTGTAGTATAGTTCGTAGTAGTAGAGTTCATAGGCGGGTCTTGAGAATGTTTCTTCTGTTTCTAATTTTTAAAAATTAGTGTAAGAAAGGTTGGCTATGAATCCTTGAAAGTCTTATAGAATTCTCCTGTGAATCTGTCTGGCTCTGAATGTTCTTTTAGCTGAAAGGCATTTTATTATCATTTCAATCTCCTCATTTCTTTTTTTTTTTCAAAACGCTTTATTTATCAATATTTGTATAAACATATATACTTATACACGTATACATATATAAACAATAATTAAACAATAAGATGTATTCAAAAAGTATTGGGGGTGGGAAAAGTGGGAGGAATGAGAGAAAGGGGAAAATTATGTAAATACAGTGTTCATATATGAAATTCTCAAAACGGAATCCAGTTTTTAAAAATGTTCAACAGATTAACTAACATTTTACAATATGAAAATAAATATGACCTATAATTATGTTAAAGGACATTTTAACTCACTACAAACTTTGATGTTTAAAATGAGATCAATAAAGATTATTTTACCCAGCATACTATCAAAAACCACAATAACGTTTTATAATTCAAAGTATTTCTGAGAACAAGAAAATAGATTGTCAGGAGCTAAGTCAGCAGAACCAGGGGAACACTGTGTGTGTGTTTTATCAAATCATAATTTTTACTTTTTAACATGGGGGTTATAAACACAAAAATACAAGATGTGGGGAAGGGGATGACACAGGAACATAGGTGTTCAGGGGGAGTACAGATATCTTTCTGAACAGGGTATCAGCTGGGTGAAGGTTCAGGGGTCAGGTCACTATGACTCTGCCTATGATTCACTTGTCCTTATCTAATTTGGTACTATCTGCCAAAGGCTGCCTATTTACCAGGTCTATGACTACTCAGGCTTGTAGATTTCAACAAAAGCTGCCTGTTTACAATAGTTTATAGCCATCTGTTTCAGTGTTTTTTCCATAGAGACCCAAGACTTTGTGTTAGCAGGCATGTAAGTCATGCCTATTGCTGATTTTAGGCTTATGGCTGATTTTAGGCCTTCAGTATATAAGCAGGTCTGCCCCTGACATCTCCTCCCTTCTCCAAGTATAGAAGGGCTATGATGATTCTAATCTTGCCAAGGCGGGGGATAGAGGTCTGACCTCCAGTAATTAAAGGGGACCTTGTAATGGCTCCAGTCCTCCTGTTGTTGTTCAGTGAGGCATGAGGGCCATACCCGTCCCGATGTGTTTTTCCTGGAGAGGAATCTCCTCATTTCTTAAGGGTCTGTTTCAATAGTTGATTTCTTATTGGTTTAATTTTGAAGGTTTGGTTATATCAGAAAACTTGGACATTTCTTTCAGATTTTCCAACTTAATGCAGTACAGGTGTTTAGAATATTTTCTTTTACCATTCTTTTGTTGTCAATTGTGATGTAGTATGAATTTCTGATTCTGTTCATTTGGATCCCCTCTTTCTTTTGTTTAGGTGGGCCAATGAGTCTATAGATCTTATCTTCTCAAAGAACCAGCTTTTATATTCTCTGCATTGTTTTCTTTGCTTTTATTTCATTGAGTTCTTTTTTTGTTTTGTTTTGGTTTGGTTTGTTTTTTTTTTTGTTTGTTTTTTTGTTTGTTTTTTTGAGACAGGGTTTCTCTGTGTAGTCCTGGCTGTCCTGGAGCTCACTCTGTAGACCAGGCTTCCCTTGAACTCAGAAATCTGCCTGCCTCTGCCTCCCAAGTGCTGGGATTAAAGGCATGTACCACCACTGCCTGGTGAGTTATAATTTTTTAATAAAAATATTTTTAAGTGTTTTAATGGGATAAGATTAAAAAAATAAAATTCATACCAGGATGTAGTCTACTTTAGAAAAGTTTCCATGTGTTGCTGAATAGAAAGTATATCCTTTGTTTTTTTGCTGGAATATCCTGCAGATGTCTGTTAAGTCCATTTGATGTTTCTGTGGCTTTTGTCCAGATGACCTGTCCAATGGAGTAACTGGGGTATTGAAATCACCTATATCTTTTTAGGAAGTTTCAAAACAAATAAGAACATTAAACACCAAACAGAATATATTATTGATAATCAAAATATTAATAAAATAGAAAATAAATATGGACTAGAGAAAGTAAAACAATATATATCTTTCCCCTTAACAATTTTTACAATTTGTTTGTTTAACCCAACCCTATTCAAACACTGAATTGTTTTCATTTTAATAAAAAAATATTTGTTCATATGTGTACAGTTTTCTTTTTGGACTGGCTTATTCCATTTCTTTTTCTATAGTTGTATTCATTCTAGAGAGTCAGCCAAGGTGTATCATTTTAATAAGTCTTGAAATTGAGTTTTAGCTCTTCAACTTTGTTCTTTTTAAAAATCTACTTGACAATTTGAGACCTTGCATTTTCAAAAGACTTTTTAGATCATCTTGCCAATTTGTTCAAAATGTGCACATTAGGTTGCAACATTTTTTTGAGATTGTGATAAATTTGTAAGTAAATCAGGGGGAATATCATACTAAGTTTTATGACCTATAAAAACCCATAATGAGTTTTATGGCAATATCTTTCCATTTATTTAGATCTCTAATTAAATTAATTTTTAGTTTCCATCATACAGCTCTTTTACATATTGAGTTAAATTAATATTTAACTACATTCTATGTACTTTACATTCTATGGTATTTTACTATAATCTGATACATGTTATAGAAATGTATATATGCATATATATTTAATCTTTCATATTATTAAAATATATGTAATCTGATACTGCTATAGAAATGTATATATACATATATTTAATCTTTCAGATTATTTTTTAAGGATTTATTTATTTTATGCATATGAGTACACCATAGCTGTCTTCAGACACACCAGAAGAGGGCATCAGTTCCCATTATAGTTGGTTGTGAGCCACCATGAGGTTGCTGGGAATTGAACTCACGACCTCTAGAAGAGCAGTCAGTGCTCTTAACTGCTGAACCATCTCTCCAGCCCTTTTCATATTAGTTTTATATTCTATAAACTTTGAGTCTCCCATGGGCTTGTAAATAATTCCACATACTCAGTGATTCTTCATACTATATTTAGATGGGACTGTTTCTTTACTCTGGTGGTGTTCACTCTATTGATGAAAATAAAGTTTTCTTCACATCTCCTGAGGAAATCATTCCTATGAGTAAGATTTTTCATTATGTTTTACAAATCTATAATATTCTTTATTTTCCTATTTTTGATTGCCCATTATTCAGTTTGAATATTATATTCTTATCCATGGTCCAGTTAAGTGATTATCTACTTACATTAAATTTTATAGCACAATTATCCATTGACTTTCTTCTTCTCATACTATGAGTGAACCTAAGGCCTCCCACATGCAACTCAGCTGTTCTAACACTGACTGCTGGGGGCCAGCCCTGGGCTTTAGGGTTGAATGGAACTGGGTGAGACAGCATCAGATGAAGGCTAAAGACTGATGATTCCTGACAAATAATCTTACTATTTTTTCTTTAATAAGCATTAATTTCCTTCTCTTACTGTTTTGTGCTTTAATAAGTGCTGGCTTCTGCCTCTGTAACTCTTTTACAACTTTGTGCTTTAATAAGTGTTATTTTCTTTCTCTGTAACTCTTACTATTGTGTGCTAATAAGCACTGGTTTCTTTTCGCTCTCACTCAAGGACTTCTTGCTTAGAACACATTAACTCTTTGTGAACCAGAGAGAAAAGAAAGGTAATATGCACACACACACACACACACACACACACACACACACACACACACACACACACACACACACTGTTTGGGCCCTACCACTTGTCTCATCAACTCCACACGTGTTCATGAATACGACTTATATATACATACACCTATACTTGCATATGCATTTAGTGGATGAAGCAAAAACTTGCATAAGCAAGTTTCAACAAGCAAGTGGCCAATGCAAAAAAGCTCACTCATTCTAAATGAAGAAGACGCTCCAACCTTTATTGCTCCAAGAAAGAAAAAGTTTCTACCTTTTTATTGCTGCAAGAAAAAAAAATTCTGTCACATTGTCATCATTCTTAATTCTTATGCTTTCTCAGAATATCAGAATAAATGATCACATGGTTTTTCAAGCATCTTTACATTCCAAAAGTTTATACCATGTTTTAAGTGCGTAACATAAATCATAAATTGCTAAGGAGTCACAGCAGAAATGTTTACATGTGTTTCCATTAAGACTAGTATTTAACTAAACATTCGCTGTTATTAGGTCTATACATTCATTAAAAGTTTAAAACAATAATTCTTATGTCATAAGTTAGCACGGTTTTATCAAAAGCAAATGTTCTGCCTTGTGTCTCATTAGTTTCGAAGTTTTATGTAGACAAACCAGTGAATATTTTATTTATTTTCCTTGCAGCTATAATAAACTGTCCATTCCCAGTTTATAACCTTTAATTATCTGGTAGCAGTCTCACAGCTAACCTATCAGAAATTTTTTTTCCTGATCATAAATTTTTTCCAAGCCTGCTTTTTTATCCTAGTACAATTAGCCTGTGATACATGAAGGTATACAGAATCCAATTTGCAGTTTTCAGAGAGCTGGAAATTACTTGTATAAATTTAGAAATTATATAAAATCATTATCAGGAATCATGAAATCATCAATTTGTCTTCACAGCATGGCTACATGAGAATATGTCTTCATTGTTCTACAGAAAAATCTGCCCTATACGGGTTCTGTAGGCAACCTACAGACTGGGACAGGATCTTCACCAACCCTACATTTAACAGAGGGCTAATATCCAAAATTTATAAAGAACTAAATTTAAATACCAACAACCCAAATAATCCAATTCAAAAATGGTGCACAGAGCTAAACAGAATTCTCAACAGAAGAATATTGAATGGCTGAGAAGCATGTAAAGAGATGTTCAAAGTCCTTAGTCATCAGGGAAATGTAAATGAAAACAACTCTGCGATTTTATCTTACACCAGTCAGAATGGCTAAAACCAAAAACTCAAGTGATAGAATATGCTGGCAAGAATGTGGCACTAGGGGAACAAGCTTTCATTGTTTCTGGGAGGACAAACTTGTACAACCACTCTGGAAATCAATTTAGCACTTTCTTAGAAAACTAGGAATAGCTCTACCTCAAGACCCAGCTATACCACTCCTGGGCATAGACCCAAAAGATGCTACACCATCCCACAAAGACACTTATGTAACTATATTCATATCAGCTATATTCATAAAAGCCAGAAACTGGAAACAGCTTAGGTGGCCCTCAAATTAAGAATGAATAAAGAAAATGTGATTCAGCTACATAATAGAATACTAATCAGCTATTACAAGAAAGGGCATCATGAAATTTGCCTGTAAATGAATGGATCTTGACAATATCATCCCAAGTGAGGTAACCCATTCCCCAAAGGACATGCATGATATGTACTCACTTAAAAATGGATATTAGCCATAAAATACAGGATACTCACAGCCTTGGCAGCACCAGTGGATGCAGGGATGATGTTCTGGGCAGCCTGATGGCCACCATGACACAGCTTTTCAGAGGGGCCATCCACAGTCTTCTGAGTGGCAGTGATGGCATGGACCATGGCCATGAGCCCTTCCAAGATACCAAAGTTGTCATAGATGACCTCAGACAGGGGGGCTAAGCATTTGGTGGTGCAGGATGCATTGCTGACAATCTTGAGCAAATTGTCATATTTCTCGTTGTTCACACCCATCACAAACCAAACATGGGTGCATCAGAAGGGGCAGAGATGATGACCCTTTTGCCCTCACCCTTCAAGTGGGCCCTGGCCTTCTCCATAGTGGTGAAGATGCCAGTAACTCCACAATATGCTCAGCACCAGCATCACCCCATTTGATGTTAGTGGGATCTCGCTCCTGGAAGCTGGTGATGGGCTTCCCATTGATGACAAGCTTCCCATTCTCAGCCTTGACTGTGCCACTGAATTTGCCATGGGTGGGGTCACACTGGAACATGTAGACCATGTAGTTGAGGTCAATGAAGGGGTCACTGATGGCAACAATCTCTACTTTGCCAGATGCAGAGAGGACAGTAGATCTGGTAATCGGGCGCCAAATATGGCCAAATCCGTCCATACCGACCTTCACCATTTTGTCTATGAACGAGGCTGGCACTGCACAAGAAGATGCAGCAATCTCTGGAACAGGGAGGAGCAGAGAGCCAAAACAAGAATGTTTTAAAGCCAATATTATATGGTGATTTGTGACAAAGGTCAATAAGAGGAATGTATATTGTTATTTTTATAATATAATTTTCTGTCAAAGGAAGTTATAGTTTTGTCATTAGACCACCATAAAAACATTTAACATTTTATTCCTTCTATGTTCTTACTTTAAATGAAAGTTTTTTGATAAACAATTATAATTTGGGATTTTAGAGAGATTACACTGTATTCAGGCACCCTACATGCAGAATATCTCAAGTAAACTCCCTTACCTGCCCATTTGCAAAGCACCCTCTTTTTATGACATGTGTTTCTGTGGTGGTGGGGTGAGTGAACTTCAAATAAATGGTGAAAAAAGATTGTTACTTGTAGTGTTTTCTCCTTTCAAAGTACCTTAAGTTACAAAAGGCCTAAGGAGAATATTATAAGTCCATCTTCCTTTCATAGCAGAGAAAACTACAATTTTTATACACCACAGAATGGCTGTAGTGTTTTCAAAAATGTTTTCAGTTTACCACCAGACAATTCTACATATTTTTCCATAAAAATCAATGCTCTTCCCCCTTTTTAGTCTATCATTTCTGTTCTTCCATTACACAAAATGGAATTATACATTTCTCTAGCTGTATAAGTCAGCATTAAATCTCCAAATTTAGTTTATTTCTATAATTTGGCTTATGTGAATGATTCTATTAACAAATATATTATGTATGTGCTTAATCTGGATAATTTTTTGCTCTACTAAAATTTATTTGATTTCTGTGTGACAAAAAACATGAGAACAGTGAAGAATTAGATAACAATTTCTGCTGGGAGCTCCCACCCTTGTGAGAGAGATGATTGTTGAGAATAGATCCTATCTTTGACCTTCAGGTTCCTTTCTAGAATGTACTCCTGTCTTTAGTGTACTCCTTTCAGGCACAGAAATGCCAGTTTCTATAAACACTGCATAATTCACAATATCTGAGCCTACTTTCTTGTCCTAGCCCAAAGATATTTTCATGTCTGAAGCCTACTTCCTTGTTCTAGCCTAAGATTTATATTCCTGCCTGAAATTACTTCTTTGTTCTAGCCTAAAATTTAAATCCCTGCCTGAAATTCCTTCTTTGTTCTAGCCTAATGCCATATTCCTGCCAAGCAGCCCATTTCCTTGTCCTTGGCCTATGTTAGATTCTTGCCAAGCAGCCCCAAAAGCTCTCCACTTCTCCCCCATTTTTTGTTTAATAACAAGACTGAGCCTGTCAGAAATTGCCTGTAATGACACCTTACTTTTTAAAGCTGAGAGTCAACTCCTGCCACTATCAAAGCAGACTTTTTGAGTGTTAGCCATCACCTTTGATTTGACCTCTTTGGCTTACCAAACTCAACTATTCAACTCAACTGTGTCTTCCCTTGAGGTCAGCACTGCTTCCACTTTGTGGTGGTATGAATGAGAATGGCCCGCATAGTCTCATAGACTTGCATCCTTAGTTTCCAGTTAGTGGAAATTTCTGGGAAGAATTATAAAGTATAGTCTTGATGGAGAAGTGTGTCACTGAAGGTTGGCTATGAGATTTCAAAGCCTCTGTCTGTCTGTCTATCTATCTATCTATCTATCTATCTATCTATCTATCTATCTATCTATTTATCTGTTCCATGTTTGTGAATTACATGTAATTCTCAGCTTCTGCACCAGAGCCTACATTTTGCCATGCTCCAAGCCGTTATGGTCATGGACTCAGCTTCTGAAAATATAAGATCAAATAAACTCTTCTATAAATTAGGGCTGGTGCTTTTTTTCAGCAGTAGAAAAGTAACTAAGATGGGCCTCAAAAGAAATAGTTTTCATCAGTCCTGGGCTCAAAAGACCATATAAGCAACTTTCCAATTAGCATGCAAGAAATTTGTATAAGTACTCTTCAGATAAATATAATCTAATAGAGTCAAATAATTGCAATAAGGGCATAGAAGGTCCAAGTTTCCATGTGTGGATATTGGTAACTGACTGAATTTAATGCTATCTTCAGACAATAAATATTCTGTATTTAGATACAGAAAATAAGAAAATTTTGATGCTTTGTAGCCTATATTACCAAATTTAAATATAGAACTGTTTTCTTTTTTATACTATAAGAATTTGGAATTGCAAAGTTTGTGGTTTTTTAATTTTTTTCTTCCACTGATAGCTTCATAAATTCATATTTTAAATGTTTGAAATCCTACTAACATAATCTTTCAGTATATGCCTATTCTCATCCTTCAGTCTTTGGAAATTCCTGTATCTAAAAAGTTATTTCTTTTTTCTTTCATAAGACAACTTATTTTTTCATTAGTCTGAGCAGAGCAGTGGAACAATCAAACCGAGCAACCAAAAGGATAAGAACAGTGAGGTGTTCTCTTTGTGAACTACATCAATTCAAGCTGGAAAAATCAATGAATCTGAGGGAAAGTACAATATTATTCCAGCATCATTCATGTTCAGAACCCAACAAAAATCACAAGAATAAAATCTCACTCAACTTTGCCCATGCAGAGAAACCACAGGTATGGAGGTTACATTCTCACTCAATTGCTTAGAAAGGAGTACCCATCTGAGCGGCATCCCTACATTTATCTTTAACAACTGCAGCCACTAAAGTTAAAGTCACATAATTAATAAAACCATGGCTTAGGAAAAGCTTGGTCATTTTTGCTGTTTTATGAGACTTAATTTGAAAGGAAGGTTATAAAGTAATATTTTCCTTCCTTTCTTTTTTTTTAATATTTCAAGACATTCATCCATTTATTAAGTGAGTAAGCTGTAACTTTAAAAAACTCTATATAAGAATTATTTTATATCTTAATTTCTACAAATAAATCATTCTATATATAAGCATACTTCGTCATTTATTTTTGAACTTATATTTTTGAGCACATTTGGCTCAGTTTCATGCTTTAAGTATTCTCGTTGCCTTCTGCATTCCAGCATCCTAATATCTTTTTTTTATCATTAATATATTTATTTATTCACTTTATATCCCAAACACAAAAGCCCTTCTCAGTCCTCCCTCACATAGCTCCCCCTCTCATTCTCCTCTAAGAAAGGGAAGGTCCCTCCTGTATACCAACCCACCAAACACATCAGTCACTGCAGTATTAGGTACATCCTTTCCCACTGAGGCCAGACAAGACAGTCCAGTTAAGGGAACAGAATACACAGGCATGCAATGGAGTCAGGGATAGCTGCCACTCCAGTTGTTGGTGACTCCTATGAAGACCAAGCTGCACAACTGCTCCATATGTGGGTGGGATAAGTACAGTGCATGTATGCTCTTTGGTTTGTGATTAAGTCTCTGGGAGCCCCCAAGGGTCCAGGTTAGTTAATTCTGTTGGTCTTCTTGTGGATTCCCTGTCTCCTCTAGGTTCTTCAATCTTCCTTGTGTTCTTAATAAAAAAAAATCTTGAGTGATATAGAATTGGGAAAGAGAATTGCATCATTGAAATAAAAAATAGGCTTTGTTAAAATGAAGGGATCTTTTCCAATGTCTTATATAGTGAGCTGTGAGATTTCTGTTACACAAATTATAGCACGTTGAAGGGCTCCTTACTATGACTATTACTGAAAATAAAGCAGGCATTTGAGGGCCAGTGATCCCTGTGTTGTCTCCCTGATATTAAATGTAGAAACAGGAGGTTCATAGGATTATCAGTCTTCTCCAAAAAACATAAATACAATCCTCCAAGAAGAGATACCTACTTCTGATGTTGCCCTGTATGCTAGTTAGCTAAGCTACAATAACGCTTAGTAACAAATTGAGCTAAAAACAGATCTATGAAGAGTCCATACTTCAGCTAGACTAGGATGGACTTCAGACACTGTGTTTTGGTTTCCAGATTGGTTTTAGAAATGTTGAAATCTATTTTCATTTTTGTGGGCCAGAGAGACCTAGGCTAGATGCCAATCACACATGTGTGACTGGCAAATCCAGACATTAAAGCAAGTTTAAATCTCTGGTTTTGTCACAGCTGCATACTTAATTGGCTAAAAACAAGTTACATATTCAAGTCCAAGGTCAAGAGCTGAAGAAATATGAAAACCAGACAACTAAGTGAATATATAATTAAGTAAATTAAGTACCCTAGTAGGTTCTTAATCTACTTTACCCTCTAAATGAGAGGGATATTCTCATGTTGTAACTATGAAATTAATTTATTACTAGAAAGTATTTCTCCTTGGCCTCTTCAGAAAAATATATCAGCAACCTACCTGATTAGTCTCATTCCACTTACTAAAGCTGATGAAAATTGATTGTATTCATGGGCAGTCATACAATTCAGGTAAGGTAAAAACTGAAAGGCTTCTTTTGTGGCTTCTATTAATGCCAGAGTTATGCTGCTCAGTATGGTAGCTATTTGTGGCTGACTAACTGAATTTAAATTTATAGTAATATGAATATAAAATTTTGTTCTTTAGTCACACTAGTTCCATTTAAAATATTCAATAGCCTATCTTGTCTGAATAATTAAAGACATTGAAACTGCAAAAGAAGTTAATTTTTTCCTGTTTGCAAGTGGCCATAATCATGAAATATATGGATATAATTAAAATCTCTACCAAACAACCATTAGAACTAATAAGTGAATTTTGTACTGTTACAACATAAAAAAACCAGTAGCATTCCCATATACTAACAGCAAATGATTTGAAGTACAAGGAAAATAATCCCATTGCCAATAACTGCAACAAATAAAATACTTAGGCATAAAATTACAAAAGCAAAATTTTTGTCTACAAAAAACTATAGGCCACAGGCAAGAAATTAGAAATAAAAGAAGCAGAGTGATGGCCATGTTCATGAACCTGAAGATTAACATTGTTTAAATGTTTATAAAATTCAAAGTGATTTTCAGATTCTATATAATCTTTATCAAAACTCCAATAGCTCACTTCAAAGAAGAAGAAGAAGAAGAAGAAGAAGAAGAAGAAGAAGAAGAAGAAGAAGAAGAAGAAGAAGAAGAAAGAATTCCCAAATTTGTATGGAATCAAAAAAACACTCTGAATATCTTATATCTTAAATAATATTAAATAAAAGAAGTGGAGTCCTCACAGTACCTAACTGACCAAGCCAACTCAGTCAGTCAACAAGTTATCCAGCCCAGGAGTGAGGATTAAAAAGAAAAAAGACAATTAGACAACATTGTGGCATGACCCCAGCCAGTTATGAGGCTGAAGGTGAGGTTATTTTTTTTCCCAATTTGCTTTTAAAACATTTTAATTACATGCAAGTATTTAGGTCAATTCTAGGTTGAGGAACTAGCAATATAATAGATGCAAAATTTCAAGGAACAAACAAGACAATAAACAAAGTCCTGTGATCATTCCTGTGATTACTCTTGATCACTGTTTCTAAGGGCTTATCAGGATGACAAAATTATCTGATCCTACTTCCCTGTCCTAGCCCACAGTCATACTCATGCCTGAGGCCCACTTCTAAGTCTTAGTCTAGCTTAAGACTTAGATTCCTGACTGAAATTACTTCTCTGTTTTAGTCTAAAATTAGATTCCTGCCTGAACTTACATCCTTGTCATGGCCCAATGTCAGATTCCTGCCTAAAGCCCATTTCCTTGTCCTTGGCCAATGTCAGATTCTTGCCAAGTGCCCCCAAAAGCTCTCCACACCTGACTTCAAAAATGTTCTACAAAGTAGTAATAATTACAAGAGCCTTGTACTGAAATAGATATAAATAAATAGATAAATAAATAAACAAATAAATCAGGGAAGACAACCCAGGAATAAATCCACCCATTTAAAGCTGTATTAATTTGTTGTCTGCTATTATATTAGAGAATAAATATCTAATGCTTGACATTTTGTAAAGAGATATTTACTTGGCTATTTTTCAGGTTCTATAGCTTGATTGACATTATCTTCTGCTTCATAGTCAGTGGTATCACAGTACTTGGAGTTTAATGTATATACAGTAAAAGAAATGTATAGATAGTGTCAGATGTGAAAGTATTTGAAGATGAAGACTTATATTCAAAGTTGATAATAATGAAACTACTATGAAAATATTTAGGAAAATAAAAATTCCACAACAGTTGGTTGGTTAATAATTGTTTATTAATTATTTTATTTACATTTCAAATGTTGTTCCTTTTCCTGGTCTCACCTCCATAAATCCCCCACCCCATCTCCTTCCCTTTTGCCTTTAAAAGGGTGCTTCTCCACCCACCTACTCCTGGCTTACCCTTGCAGGATCACCCTTTGCTGGGGCAACAAGCCTCCACAGAACCAAGTGCCTTCCCTCTCATTAATGCTAGATAAGGCAGTCCTCTGCTACATATGTACCAGGAGCTATGGACTCACCCATGTATACTCTTTGATTGGCAGTTTAGTCCTTGAGAGCTCTGTGGGGTTCTATTAGTTGATATTGTTGTTCTTCCTGTGGGGTTGCAATCCTTTTCAGGTCCTTTCATCTTTCCCTTAACTCTTCCATTGGGGTTCCCAGGCTTAGTCCAATGATTGGCTGTGAGTATCTGCATCTGTCTAAGTCAGGTACTGGGAGAACCTTTCAGAAGATAGCTACATGAGGCACCTATATGCAAGCACTTCTTGACATCAGCAATAGGGTCAGGGTTTGCTGTTAGCAGATGGAATGGATCCCAAGGTGTGTCAGTCCATAGATGGCCTTTTCATCAATCTCTGCTCCATATTTGTCCCCACATTTCCTTTAGACAGAAGCGATTTTGGGTTAAAAATTTTGAGATGTGTAGGTGGCCCCATCCCTCCACTGGTGGGCCATGTCTATCTACTAAAGGTAGTCTCTTCAAGTTATATATACCCCTTGTTGGGTATTTTAGCTAATGTCATTCCCATTGGAACTGGGAGTTGCTGAAATCCCTGGAGACTGGGTCTTTCTATGGTTCCCCCAGTTCTGCACACCCCACTGCTACTTATTCGCATTCATTCTCCTGGTCCTCTGAACTTCCCTCCTCTCTCTTCCCATGCCTGATCCTGCCTTCATTTTTCTCCTTTCTCTTCTTTTCCCACCCTGGCCCTTCTTTATCTCTGGCTCCTGTGATTATTTTCTTCCTTTTTGTGAGTGGGATTGAAGCATCCACACTTTGGCCTTCCTTCTTGTTAAACTTCATATAGTCTGTGAGTTGTATTGTGGGTATTTTAAGATTCTGGGCTAATATCCACTTATCAGTGAGCACATACCATCATACTATGTATGTCCTTTGGGGTCTGGGTTATCTCACTCAGGATGATATTTTCTAGTTATATCCATTTGCCTACAAAATTTGTGAAGTCATCCCTTTTTAGTATTCCATTGTGTAAATGCACCAGATTTTCTGTAATCATTCTTCCAGTGAGGGATATTTTTGTTGTTTACAGATTCTGGTTATTATAAATAAGGCTTCTAGGAACATAGTTGAGCATGTGTCCTTGTTGCATGTTGGAGATTCTTTTGCGTATATGCACAGTAGAGGTATAGCTAAGTCTTCAGGTAGAATTATTTCCAATTTTCTGAGGAACCGCCAGATTGATTACCAAAGTGATTGTACCAGCTTAAAATCTCACCAGCAACAGGATAGTGTTCCTCTTTCTCTACATCCTCATCAACATCTGAGGTCACCTGATTTTTTGATATTCTGATTGGTACAAGGTGGAATCTCAGGGTCATTTTGATTTTCATTTCCCTGATAACTGAGGATGTTGAACATTTCTTTAGGTGCTTCTCAACCATTTGAGATTCATCTGTTGAGGATTCTTTATTTAGCTCTGGATCCCATTTTTAATGGGGTTATTTGGTTGTCACAAGTCTAACTTCTTGATTTCCTTGTATATTTTGGGTCTTAGCTCTCTATAGGTTGTAGGGTTGATAAAGATCTTTTCATAATTTGTAGGTTTCTGATTTGCCCTATTGACAGTGTCCTTTGCCTTACAGAAAATTTTCAATTTCATGAGGCCCCATTTGTCAATTGTTGATCTTAGAGCCTGAGCCATTGGTGTTCTGTTCAGGAAATTTCCCCCTGTGGCAGTATGTTCAAGTTTCTTTCCCACTCTTCCTTCTATTAGATTCAGAGTATCTAGTTTTATGTGGAGGTCCTTGATCCACTTGCATTCTTCTATAAGTAGACTGCCATTTAGACCAGCACCATTGTTTGAAAATGATGTCTTTTCTCCATTGGATGGTTTTAGCTTCTTTGTCAAAGATCAAGTGACCATAGGTTTGTGGGTTCATTTCTGGGGCTTCAATTCTATTCCATTGATCAACCTGCCTGTCTCTGTACAAATATCATGCAGTTTTTATCACTATAGCTCTGTAGTACAGCTTGAGGTCAGGGATGGTGATTCCCTCAGAAGTTCTTTAACTGTTGAGAATTGTTTTTGCTATACTTTTTTTTTTTTTAATTCTCGATGATGAGAAAAGCTCTTTCTATCTCTGTGAAAAATTGGGTTGGAATTCTGGTGGGGATTGCTTTGAATCTGTTGATTGCGTTTGGTAAGATGTCCATTTTTACTATATTGATCCTACTGACCCATGAACATGGGAGATCTTCCCATCTTCTGAGATCTCTGATTTCTTTCTTCAGAGACTTGAAGTTCTTGTCATAGAGATCATTCACCTATTTGGTTAGAGGTACACCAAAGTTTTTTATATTTGTGACTATTGTGGAGGGTGTAATTTCCCTAATTTCTTTCTCAGCTCATTTTTCCTTTGAGTATACAAAGACTACTGATTTGATTAAGGTAATTTTATATCCAGCCAATTTGTTGAAGCTGTTTATCAGCTGTAGAAATTCTCTGGTAAGATTTTTGAGGCCACATAGTATACACACACACACACACACACACACACACACACACATATATATATATATATATATATATATATATATATATATATATATATATATATATAATGTCATCTTCAACTAGTGATATGTTGATTTCTTCCTTTCAAATTTGTATCCCTTTGACTTCCTTTTGTTGTCTAAGTGTTCTAACTGGAACTTTGAGTACTGTATTGAATAATAGACAGTGGGCAGCCTTGCCTTATCTCTAATTTTAGTGGAATTGCTTCAAAATTTCCTTCATTTAATTTGATGTTGGTTTGTTTATATTGCTTTTATTATGTTTAGATAATAAACATAATAAAATTCCTTGAATTCCTGATCATACCAAGACTTTTAACCTGAAGGGGTGTTGTATTTAATCAAATGATTTTCAACATCTAATGAGATGATCATATAATTTTTGTCTTTGAGTTTGTTTATATAGTGAATTACTTTGATAAATTTCTGTATAGTAAACCATCCCTGCATTCCTGGAATGAAGCTTACTTGATCGTTGTGAATTATCTTTTTGATGTGTTCTTGGATTCCATTTGTGAGAATTTTATTGAGCATTTTCATCAATATTCATAAGCAAAATTGGTTTGAAGTTCTATTTCTTTGTTGAGTTTTTGTGTGGTTTATGTATCAGCATGATTTTTGCCTCATAGAACAAATTAGGTTGTATTCCTTCTATTTCTATTTTGTGAATATTTGAAAAGTATTGGTATTAGGTCTTCTCTGAAGGTATAATAGAATTGTGCACTAAAATCATCTGGCCCTGGGCTCTTTTTGGTTGGGAGACTTTTAGTGTCTGCTTCTATTCCCTTAGGGATTATGGGACAGTTTATATCGTTTATCTGGACCTGATTTAACTTTCATGTCTGGTAACTGTCTAAAAAAAATCATCCATTTCATCTAGATTTTTCAGTTTTATTGAATATAGGCTTTTATAGTGAGATCTGATGTTTTTTTTTTAATTTCCTTAGTATCTGTTTTTATGTCTCCCTTTTAATTTCTGATTTTGTTAACTTGGATACTGTCTCTTTACTTAGTTTGGCTAAGTATTTGTCTATTTTGTTGATTTTCTCAAAGAATTGGCTCTTAGTTTTGTTGATTCCTTAGCTAGTTCTCTTTGTTTATACCTGCTTGATTTTAGCTCTGAGTTTTATTATTTCCTTCCACCTACTCCCCTTAGGTGTTTGCTTCTTTTTGTCCTGAACTTTCAGATGTGCTGTTAAGTTGCTAGTGTAGGATCTCTCCAGTTTCTTTATGAAGGCACACAGAGCTATAATATTTCCTCTTAGCACTGCTTTCATTGTTTCCCATTAGTTTGGGTATGCTGTGCCTTCATTTTGGTTAAATTCTAGAATGTCTTTAATTTCTTTCTTTATTTCTTCCCTGATCAAGTTATCGTTCAACAGATATTCAGTTTCCATGAGTAGATGGGCTTTCTGTTGTTTTTGTTGTTATTGAAAACCACTCTTTGGTGATCTGATAGGATCATTGGATTATTTCAATCATCTTGTATCTGTTGAGACTTGTTTTGTGTTCAATTTTATGGTCAATTTTGGAGAAGGTACCATGAGGTACTGAGAAGAACAGATATTCTTTTGTTTTAGGATGAAATGTTCTATAGATGTCTGTCAAATCCATTTGGTTCATAACTTCTGTTAGTTTTACTGTGTCTCTGTTTAGTTTCTGTTTCTATGTTCTTTCCATTGGTGAGAGCAGGGTGTTAAAGTTTCCCACTATTATTGTGTGAGGTTCAATGTGTGTTTTGAGCTTTAGTAACATTTCTTTTACAAATATGGGTGCCATTGAATTTGAGGCATAGCTGTTCAGAATTGAGACTTCATATTGGTGGATTTTACCTTTGATGAGTATGAAACATTCTTCCCTATCTCTTTTGATAACTTTTGGTTGAAAATCTATTTTATTGAATATTAGAATGGCTACTTCAGCTTGTTTCTTGGGACCATTTGCTTAGAAAAAAATTTCCAGGCCACTCGCCCCTCCTCCAGTCTGAGGCCTGCGGGTAAGTGCACCCAGGAGCCCCCCAGACACATTCTGGGGGATCCATAGAACCCATAGCCAGCGCTAGCACGCCCCGTCCGCCGCTCGCCCCTCCTGCAGTCTGAGGCCTGCGGGTAAGTGCACCCAGGAACCCCCAGACACATTCTGAGGGATCCATAGAACCCATAGCCAGCACTAGCACGCCCCTTCCGCCGCTCGCCCCTCCTGCAGTCTGAGGCCTGCGGGTAAGTGCACCCAGGAGCCCCCCAGACACATTCTGGGGAATCCATAGAACCCATAGCCAGCGCTAGCACGCCCTGTCCACTGCTCGCCCCTCCTGCAGTCTGAGGCCTGCGGGTAAGTGCACCCAGGAGCCCCCCAGACACATTCTGGGGGATCCATAGAACACATAGCCAGCGCTAGCATGCCCCTTCCCCTGCTCGCCCCTCTTGCAGTCTGAGGCCTGCGGATAAGTGTACCCAGGAGTCCCCCAGACACATTCTGGGGGATCCATAGAACCCATAGCCAGCACTAGCATGCTCCTTCTGCTGCTCGCCCCCCCCTCCAGTCTGAGGCCTGCAGGGTCTGAGTCCCAGACCAGACCTCTACCAGGTCTGCAGTTGTGTGGACCCCGGATTCCACCTGAGACATACTGGAAGGTCCGCTCAACCCAGAGCCACAGAGGAACAACTGAACTCAGAGTGTCAGACAACATACCCTGAGATATCCAAGAGGAGACACTGCACCCAGAACAGCAGACATCTAGCTGGACTGCTACCTTGGAGGCACCATATCCTGAGGCATCCTAGAGATACCACTGTAATCAGGGCAGCTGGAAAAAAAACCACAAAGACATCTGGACTCCTAGAAGACCAAACAAAAGCGAGACAACTGGAAAGACAGGCTTCAATCAGAGACAGAAGTACAGGTAGCACTAGAATTAACCAGATGGCAAAAGGCAGGCGCAAGAACGTAAGCAACAGAAACCAAAGTTACATGGCATCATCAGAACCCAGTTCCCCCATCATAGCAAGCCCTGAACACCCCATCACACCAGAAAAGCAGGATTCAGAATTAAAATCACTTCTCATGATGATGATAGAGGACTTTAAGAAAGACATAAATAACACTCTCAAAGAACAGATAGAAACCCTTAGAGAGGAAACACAAAAATCCCTTAAGGAATTACAAGAAAATGCAACCAAACAGGAGAAGGAATTAAACAAAACCATGCAGGATCTAAAAACGGAAGTAGAAACAATAAAGAAATCACAAAGGGAGAACACCCTGGAGATAGAAAACTTAAAAAAAACGATCAGGAGTCATAGATACAAGTATTACCAACAGAATACAAGAGATGGAAGAGAGAATCTCATGTGCAGAAGATACCATGGAAACATAGACACAACTGTCAAAGAAAATGCAAAATACAAAAAGCTACTAACCCAAAATATACAAGAAATCCAAGACACAATGAGAAGGCCAAACCTAAGGATAATAGGAATAGATGAGGGGGAAGACTCCCAACTTAAAGGACCAGTAAATATTCTCAACAAAATTATAGAGGAAAACTTCCCTAACCTAAAGAAAGAGATGTCCATAAATATACAAGAAGCCTACAGAACTCCAAATAGTTTAGACCAGAAAAGAAATACTTCCCGCCACATAATAGTCAAAACATCAAATGTACAAAACAAAGAAAAAATACTAAAAGCAGTAAGGGAAAAAGGCAAAGTAACATAAAAAGGCTGACCTATAAGAATTACACCAGACTTCTCACCAGAGACCATAAAAGCCAGAAGATCCTGGACTGATATCATACAGACCCTAAAAGAACATAAATGTCAGCCCAGACTACTATACCCAGCAAAACTGTCAATCATTATTGATGGAGAAACCAAAATATTCCATGACAAATCCAAATTTACATAGTATCTCAACACAAACCCAGCACTTCAAAGGATAATTGGTGGAAAACTCCATCACAAGGAGGGAAACTACAACCTGGAAAAAGCAGGAAAGTAATCTTCCAAAAACCGTAAAAGAAGGTAGCTACACAAACATATCTCCACTGCCAATAACAAAAATAACAGGAAACAACACTCATTTTTCCTTAATATCTCTTAATATCAATGGAGTCAATTCTCCAGTAAAAAGACATAGACTATCAGACTGGATACGTAAACAGGACCCAACATTTTGCTGCATTCAGGAAACGCACCTCTGTGGAAAGGACAGACACTACCTCAGAGTAAAAGGTTGGAAAACAATCTACCAAGCAAATGGTCCCAAGAAACAAGCTGGAGTAGCGATTCTAATATCAAATAAAATCAGTTTTCAACCAGAAGTAATCAAAAAAGATAAAGAAGGACACTTCATATTCATCAAAGGAAAAATGTACCAAGAGGAACTTGCAATTCTCAACATCTATGCCCCAAATGTAAGGGCACCCACATACATAAAAGACACTTTACTAAAACTTAAAGCATACATTGCACCCTACACAATAATAGTGGGAGATTTCAACACCCCACTCTCAGCTATGGACAGGTCATGGAAACAGAAACTAAATCGAGACACAATGAAACTAACAGAAGTTATGAACCAATTGGACTTAACTGACATCTATAGAACATTTCACCCTAAAACAAAAGAATACACCTTCTTCTCAGCACCTCATGGTACCTTCTCCAAAATAGACCATATAATTGGTCACAAAACAGGCCTCAACAGATACAAAAAGATTGAAATAATCCCCAGCACCTTATCAGACCACCATGGATTAAGACTTGTCTTTGACATGGACAAAAACATCAGAAAACTGACATACACTTGGCAACTGAACAATGCTCTACTCAATGACAACTTGGTCAAGGAAGAAATTAAGAAAGAAATTAAAGACTTTTTAGATTTAAATGAAAATGAGGACACATCATATCAAAACATGTGGGACTCATTGAAAGCAGTACTAAGAGGAAAAATCATAGCTCTAAGTGCTCACAAAAAGAAAGTGGAAAGAGCATACATCAACAACTTGACAGCAAACCTGAAAGCATTAGAACAAAAAGAAGCTAGTATACCCAAGAGGAGTAGACGGCAGGAAATAATCAAACTCAGGGCTGAAATCAACCAAGTCGAAACAAAAAGAACTATACAAAATATCAACAAAACCAGGAGCTGGTTCTTTGAGAAAATCAACAAGATAGACAAACCCTTAGCCAGACTAACCAAAGGGCGCAGAGACAGCATTCAAATTAATAAAATCAGAACTGAAAAGGGAGACATAACAACAGAAACAGAGGAAATTAAAAAAATTATCAGATCCTACTACAAAGGCCTATACTCAACAAAATTGGAAAATCTGGAGGAAATGGACAATTTTCTAGATAGATACCAGGTACCAAAGTTAAACGAGGAGCAGATAAACCACCTAAACAGTCCCATAACGCCTAAAGAAATAGACACAGTCATTAAAAATCTTCCCACCAAAAAATGTCCGGGGCCAGATGGTTTCAGTGCAGAATTCTTTCAGACCTTCAAGGAAGACCTAATACCAATCCTCTTCAAGCTATTCCATCGAATAGAAACAGAAGGAACACTACCCAATTCATTCTATGAAGCTACCATTACACTCATACCTAAACCACAGAAAGACACAACAAAGAAAGAGAGCTACAGACCAATCTCTCTTATGAATATTGATGCAAAAATACTCAATAAAATTCTCGCAAACTGAATCCAACAACACATCAAAACAATTATCCATCAAGATCAAGTAGGCTTTATCCCAGGAATGCAGGGATGGTTCAATATTCGGAAATCCATCAATGTAATCCACTACATAAATAAACTCAGAGAGAAAAACCACATGGTCATATCACTAGATGCTGAGAAAGCATTTGACAAAATTCAACATCCCTTCATGTTAAAAGTCTTGGAAAGATCAGGAATACAAGGCCCATATCTAAACATAGTAAAAGCAATATACAGCAAGCCAGTAGCCAACATCAAACTAAATGGAGAGAAACTTGAAGCAATCCCACTAAGATCAGGGACTAGGCAAGGCTGCCCACTCTCACCTTACCTATTCAATATAGTACTGGAAGTCTTAGCTAGAGCAATTAGACAACAAAAGGAAGTCAAAGGGATACAGATAGGAAAGGAAGAAGTCAAAATTTCACTATTTGCGGATGACATGATAGTATACTTAAGTGAACCTAAAACTTCCACCAGAGAACTCCTAAACCTGATAAACAACTTTAGCAATGTGGCTGGATATAAAATCAACTCAAACAAATCATTAGCCTTCCTCTATTCAAAGGATAACAGGCAGAGAAAGAAATCAGGGAAATGACACCCTTCACAATAGCCACGAATAAAATAAATTATCTTGGAGTGAATCTAACAAAGCAAGTGAAAGATCTGTATGACAAGAACTTCAAGTCTCTGAAGAAAGAAATTGAAGAAGATCTGAGAAGATGGAAAGATCTCCCATGCTCCAGGATTGTCAGGATTAATTTAGTAAAAATGGCTATCCTGCCAAAAGCAATCTACAGATTCAATGCAATACCCATCAAAATTCCAAATCAATTCTTCATAGAGATAGAAAGAGCAATTTACAAATTCATTTGGAATAACAAAAAACCTAGGATAGCGAGAACTATTCTCAACAATAAAAGAACCTCTGGGGGAATCACCATTCCGGACCTCAAACTGTACTACAGAGCAGTAGTGATAAAAACTGCTTGGTATTGGTACAGAGACAGAAAGGACGATCAATGGAACAGAATTGAAGACCCAGAAATGAACCCGCATACCTATGGTCACTTGATATTTGACAAGGGAGCTAAATTCATCCAGTGGAAAAAGGACAGCATTTTCAACAAGTGGTGCTGGCTCAACTGGAGGTCAACATGTAGAAGAATGCAAATTAATCCATTCTTATCTCCTTGCACAAAGCTCAACTCCAAGTGGATAAAGGACCTTCACATAAAGCCAGGTACACTGAAACTATTAGAAGAGAAGTTGGGGAAGACCCTCGAATACCTAGGCACAGGGGAAAAGTTCCTGAACAGAACACCAATGGCTTATGCTCTAAGATCAAGAATCGACAAATGGGACCTCATCAAATTGCAAAGCTTCTGTAAGTCAAAGGACACTGTCAACAAGACAAAACGGCAACCAACAGATTGGGAAAAGATCATTACCAATCCTACATCTGATAGGGGGCTAATATCTAATATTTACAAAGAACTCAAGAAATTAGACACCAAACAACAAAATAACCCCATTAAAAATTGGGGTACAGAGCTAAACAAAGAATTCTCAACTGAGGAAACTCAAATGGCCGAGAAGCACCTTAAGAAATGCTCAACATCCTTAGTCATCAGGGAAATGCAAATCAAAACAACCCTGAGATACCACCTCACACCAGTCAGAATGGCTAAGATCAAAAACTCAGGTGATAGTAGATGCTGGCGAGGATGTGAAGAAAGAGGAACACTCCTGCATTGTTGGTGGGGTTGCAAGCTGGTACAACCACTTTGGAAGTCAGTCTGGCGGTTCCTCAGAAAATTGGACATAGCACTACCTGAGGACCCAGCTATACCACTTCTGTGTATATACCCAGAAAATGCCTCAACAAATAACAAAGACATATGCTCCACTATGTTCATAGCAGCCCTATTTATAATAGCCAGAAGCTGGAAAGAACCCAGATGCCCTTCAACAGAGGAATGGATACAAAAAATGTGGTACATTTACACAATGGAATATTACTCAGCTATTAAAAATAATGAATTCGAGAAATTCTTAGGTAAATGGATGGATCTAGAAAATATCATCCTGAGTGAGGTAACCCAATCACAAAAGAACACACATGGTATTTACTCACTGATAAGCGGAGATTAGCCCAAAATTTGAAACAACAAAGATTCAACTACCAGAAGACACGAAGCTCATGAAGAAGAAAAAACAAGTGAGGATGCCTAGGTCTTTCTTAGAAGGAGTAACTAAATAACCAAGGGAGCAAATATGGAGACACAGTGTGGGTCAGAATCATAAGGGGGTGTTGTAGGGAGACCATTGTGTCTGGGTATTCATTCCATAGGCAGCCACCAAAAATAGACGCTGATAGGGATGTCAGGATGGGAAAGCTGACAGCAGCCTGATAAGGCTGTCTCCTTAGAGGTCTCTCAGAGTCGGACATACCCAGAGACAGATACCCACAGCTATCCATTAATCTGATCAAAGTTCCCAATGGAGGAGTTAGAGAGTAAATTGAGGGAATCGTGAACCATACGGGCTGGTGGCCCTGTGAGGAGAGCAAGAATACCAACCAGCCAGAGCTCCCCAGGGTCTAAACCACCAGCCCAGGTGCACATAGGGAGAGACACATGACTCCAGCTGTATATGTAGGGGAGGATGGCCCTGTTGGGCATAGGTGGGAGACAAGATCATTGGTACCCTGAAGGCTGAGCACTGAGGGGGGGAATCTGAGGGTGGGGAGGGAGGCTGGGGGTAGGTGGGTAACACCTTCATAGAGGCAGGAGGAGGGGGGATGGGATAAGGGGTTCCTGGGTGGTGGGGGAAATATGGTAAGGGGATAAAATTTGAAATGTAAATATTATATCCAATAAAAGAGGGGAAAAATAGAAAAGCGGTTAGAACCAACATTCTTAATAAAATGTCAGCCCTCTTTAAAAAAAAACTATCTTGATACTAAAATTTGTTTTGAGAATTGTATATTGCAGAATGATCAGCCTTGGTGTATCTACTCAACAAGCAAGCTGGGCAGACCAGCTCAAACCTCTGAGGTCCGTGAATTCCATCTGGAGGCAGCGAAGACACAGCATCAGAGGATTGTCAACTTGCTCTCCCCCCCCACTCCTCTTCTAATATCTCAACGCCCATAATCAGCTTGAAGAAGCTAATGATGAGTCAGCGCCCCTATTCCCTGGGCATGGGGACTAAGGTGGTAAATGTTGGGCTGTCTCCCTAGGGAAAAGTAGTGGTTTTGTCGGAATAGAGAGGATTAGCTAGGGTTTATTGCATAGCCATAACCTATTAGTAGAAATCTGTATAATTAATATCAAGATGAAGATATAAATTCTTAAATGGCACCAATTTACTTTGTTTACAAATTTTAAGGTTTTCATTGGCATGAGCTTCTTAGTGATATAAGAGTGAGATGAATATTGTTACTCTCATAGGCATTGTACCAGTATAACACAGTTAGGAATACAAAGCTTAGACCCAGTCCTTCTTTAACTTTTTTAACTGATTTGAGAAGGTCAGCCTGTGAGTTAAGGGACTATAGCAAATTCATGACTTGGAGTTTATTATAAGGGTGTTCTCTATGTTTTATTTAGAAATAGCTGAGTGGAGTTAACAGGCAACAGTCCAGATTACCTTACATGGATAGCTGGTTTTCAAAACATCAGAAATCCTTAGAATTGACATGACAAACATTTCAGTATTAATGTTCATTTTCATTAGAGACCTGTCTGCTCCGGACAGCTTCCTATGTTAAATTCTAAGAAGAAATTGAGCATCCTTGGAGTTACTCCAGTTGTGGTGAGACAACCACTAGGCAAGAATTGCCACTTTTTTTCTACAGACAAATTACTGTCCAGAAAAGGACACACTTGCAGAATAGTCGACTGATTATATCTGCCTAGACAGAGTAATCAGCCCTTAATAATTCTGCAGCACTAAGGTCTGTCAGATGATCCTGGGCCAGAAGGCAGAAGAACAGATGCTCCAACGTTTTGAAGTAGAGCGAGTGTCCAGGTGTTCAGAGGTCTCTATAAATTGGCTAAGTTTTAGAAGCTATGCTTTGTGCTTCCCACAATTATAGTCAACTCAGTCATTCTGGATTTCTGATGGGGTTGAAAACTTATAGCTATTTACTTTGAGAGAAAAGATCTGAGTGTATGGTCATCAGCTGACATTCATCCTAAAGCCAAGGAAAAAGCCAGGTTCAGAACTAAGTGTTTTAGTTAGGATAGATGACAGAGGTGCTGGTTAGTCAACAAAAGGATGGACTGGGTATTAGGACTATCTTGTACCTCACTGGTACAAATAGGCATAATTATGCTCTAATTGTATTTTGAGAGAAAAGTTTCCTTTTAACAGGAAGGGTGATGTGTAGGAGGAGCTAAGGTGGGAGGAGTACTGAGAGGAAGAAAAGGAGTAAGAAGAGGAGAAGAAGAAGGAGAGGAGAAGCTAGGTGATGAAAGAGAGATAGAGGGGGGAGACAGGGAAGCAGATGTTCATGTATCTCCACCAGTGAAAGATAGTTGATATATCTAGGTTGGGTAGTGGGTTACACCTCTCATTGAACAATACCAAACTTATAAAGCCTATGATTAACATTTCTTAAAAAAATGTATAAATGCAAAATGAAAAGGGGGCATGGGTTAGGGGTTTTCTAAGGGGGGGGAATGGGGAAACAGGATGGTATCTGAAGTGTAAATGAAAGATCTAATAAAAAAAAAAATTTCCAGCTTTTTACTCTGAGATAGTGTCTGCCTTTATCACCGAGGTGTGATTCTTTTATGCAGCAAAATACTGGTCCCTTCTTGTGTATCCAGTCTGTTAGCCTATGTCTTTTTATTTGGGAATTTAGTATATTAGTGTTGTGAGATATTAAAGACCACTGTTTGTTGGCTTCTGTTATTTTTGCTGTTGGAGATGGCATTATGTGTGCTTATTACTCTTCTTTTCGTTTTTTTTTTTTTTGTTTGTTTTTTTTTTTGTGTGTGTGTGTGTGTGATGGTTAATTTCTGGTGTTTTCTTTGATATAGATACTATCCTTGTGTTTGAGTTTTCCTTCTAAAATCCTCTTGTAGGGCTGGATTTGTAGATATACATTCTTTAAATTTTTTATGGAATATTTTGATTTCTCCATTTATGGGGATTGAGAGTTTTGCTGGGTATAGTAGCCTGGGCTGACATCTGTTTTCTTAGGGCCTACATGACACCTGTGCATGATATTCTGTTTTTTAGAGTCTCTGTTGAGAAATCTGATGTAATTCTGATAGATCTGCCTTCATATGTTACTTGTCCTTTTTCTCTTAACACTTTTAGTATTCTTTCTTTGTTCTGTGTATTTAGTGTTTTGATAATTATATGATGGCAATTTTCTTTTCTAGTCCAATTTTCTTTTCTAGTCCAATCTATTTAGTGTTTTGTAGGCTTCTTGTATGTTTAATGGCCATCTCTTTCTTTAGGTTAGAGAAGTTTTCTTCCATGATTTTGTTGAAGATACTTTCTGGCCCTTTGAATTGGGAATCTTCAGTCTTCTGTCCTATTATTCTTAGGTTTAGTTTTTTTCATTGTGTCCTGAATTTCCTGGATGTTTGTGGTTAGGAACTTTTTGCATTTTATATTTCTTTGACTGTTATGTCAATATCTTCTATGCTATCTTCTACACTTTAGGTTCTCTGTATTATCTCTTGTATTCTGTTGTTCATGGTTGCATCTGTAACTCCTGATCCCTTTCCTAGGTTTTCCATCTCCAAGGTTGTTTCCCTTTTTGATTTCTTTATTGTTTTTATTTTACTTTTTAGATCCTCCATGTTTTTTTCAATTCTTTCACCTCTTTGATTGTGTTTTCTTGTAATTCTATAAAGGATTTTGTGTTTCCTCTTTAAGGGCTTCTACCTTGTTACCTGTGTTCTCCTGTATTTCTTTAAGGGAGTTAATTATGTACTCCTTAAGGTCCTCTATCATCTTCATGAGATGAGATTTTAGGTCAGAATCTTGCTTTTCAGGTGTGTTAGAATATCCAGGGCCCTGGCTTCTGATGGTGCCAAGTAGCACTGGTTTCTCTTGCTTATGTTTTTGAGCTTGCCTCTCTCCATCTGGTTATCTCTGGTGTTAACTGGCCTTTTTGCCTTTGAATGGAGCCCGTCCATCCTGTGATGGATCCTTACAATGGACCTCCTCTAGTCAGGGTATCTCTGCCAGCCTGGTTATGATGGACCTTCTGGGAGTCAAGCTGTTTATGGCTGTGGACATGGTGTTGAGGCAGTGCTGGAGCACTTAATCTGTCCCCACATTTGTGGACCTGAAGAATGATATGTCTGTGGCAGAGTGGATAGGTCCTGAGTCATCTGGGCACTGTGGTGGTCCCAGTTAGGCCACATTGAAGCAGAGGATGTCTCACCTGTGAGCCTGTTTTTGATACACCTCCTGGGAGTCAAGCTGTCTCTTGTTGTGGGCATGGTGGAAGAGGGGTGGCTAATGATTGCTTTTAATAGGACCCACAGAAATATAGGCAATAAAAGCAAAAAGAGATGAGTGAAATACTCCAAACTAGAAAGTTTCTGTATAGCAGACAATCAAGAGTAATGAGGTGATTTGAAATTGAGAGAAAATATCTACAACCCCTATATCTGTTAAAGGACTACCAATCAAAATATATAAGGAAGAAATCCTTAAAAGTAAACAGCAAGTAAACATGAGCCTAAGTTATAAAACTTGGCAAAAGACTTGAATAACGGAAAAAAAAACCTCACAAAAAGCATTCACCACTATTTATCAAAGTAAAGCAAACAAAAATAAAACACAATGAAATATCACATGGTACCTGCTCAATTGACAATTATCCAAATGTCATAAAATTATTAATTGTTGCTGAAGGTGTGGGGGAAAATGAATCTTTGCATTTTGTTGTATAACATTATATAAGTTTATGTAATATGAATTAATACAACCATTATAGATAATAGTATCCAAGTTTCTCAAATATATAAATAAAATCATTTACTACCACACAATCTAGCAATCTGAATCCTGGGTTACACATCCAAAGGAAATGAAATAATTATGGAAAAGTGATGACTGACTCCTTCTGTTCATTGTAACATGAAAATAATGTAAACAGTCATCATATGAAGATTCATAGTTTGGTGTCTAGCCCAATCATCATCAGAGAGGCTTTATCCAGCAACTTATGGACTGCATAAGATCCAGAGCAAACTTATGGATGCAGATACGCAGAGCAAAACACCAGCTAGAACTAGGGGAACCCTACAGAAGAGGAGGAGAAAAGAAAGTAGGAGCAAGAGGGGTTGAGGACACTACAAGAACGTGGACCACAGAATTATCTAAGCAATGTTAATTAATAGGTGCTCACATAGAGTGAAGTGGCAAGCATGAGATCAGCATGGGTCTGAACTAGGACCTCTGTATAATATGTTATGGCTGTGTGGCTTGGTATTGTGCTTTTCTTAACAGTGGGAATTTGGAGGGATGTCTCTGACTTTTTGTTTGCTTTTGGGACCATTCACATCCTACTGGGTTGCTTCATTCAGCCTTCATATTAGGGATAGTGCCTAGTCTTACTGAAATTGTTATACTATGTTCAGTTGATAGCCCTGGGAAATGGAGGGGGAGTGGATCTGGTGGAGAGGAAAGGTAGAGAGAGTGACTGAGATGAGTTGAAACTGCAAGTTAGGATATAATATATGAGACAAAATGAATAAATGAATGAATGAATGAATGAAAGGATGGATACATGAATAGATAGATAGATAGATAGATAGATAGATAGATGATAGATAGATGATAGATAACAAAACAAAAAATCAGAATGGACAGAAATTGATGATTGAATAGAAAATTGAGTAATTACTCAACTGATATAAGTTTTTCACATTATGAAATGAGAAGTGATTCTGATAAAAACAAATTCATATAATAATAACTGAGATAAAATAAGTTTCAAATTGTGAAAAAAGGAAAGATAAAAAAAATGTACCTCCCTTCTAGTCTGGGCCCGAGCAATGAGCAGATCCCAGGCAGCAGCTTTGTACCCAATCTCACAAAACCCAGAGGAAGTGGGCCTCCCAGGAGCTCTAACCCAGGCAGTATCTTAGGTAAGGAGACAACAACACAAGCCCAAAACAGAGTAACCAGAACCCACTGGGACCCAAGAATTCACTCATGGCCTGGAGTACTTGTTCCTTCTGGTCTACACACAAGCACTGAGAAGATCTTTAGGCCTCAGCTCTAACCCCAGTAGTAACACCCACCCCACACAATTCTGACACAACAAGATAATAGGAAAGACAGGCTCCAGTCAGAGACAGGGCAGGTAGCACTAAGGAGATCCAGATGGCAAAAGGCAAGCGCAAGAACATAAGCATCAGCAACCCAAGGTACATGACATCATTAGAACCTAGTTCTCTCACACTAGAAAGTCCTGAATACCGCATATCAGCAGGAAAGCAAGATTCAGATTTAAAATTACTTCTAATGATGATGATAGAGGACTTTAAGAAGGACATAAATAACACTCTCAAAGAATTTGAGGAGAACACAGGTAAACAGGTAGAAGCCCTTAAAGAGGAAACACAAAAACCCCTTAAAGAATTACAAGAGAATACAACCAAACAGGTGAAGGAATTGAACAAAACCATCCAGGACATAAAAATGGAAGTAGAAACAATCAAGAAATCACAAAGGGAGACTACCCTGAAGATAGAAAACCTAAGAAAGAGATCAGGAGTCATAGACACAAGCATCACCAACAGAAAACATGAGATAGAAGAAAGAATCTTAGGTTCATAAGATACTATAGAAAATATTGACACAGCTGTCAAAGAAAATGCAAAATGCAAAAAGTTCTTGACAAAAAACATCCAGGAAATTTAGGAAACCATGAGAAGACTAAACTTAAGGATAATAGGTATAGAAGAGAGTGAACATTCCCAAAATTAAAGAGCCAATAAATATTCAACAAAATTATAGAAGAAAACTTCCCTAACCTACAGAATGTGATGCCATAAACATACAAGAAGCCTAAAGACTGCCAAAAAGACTAGACCAGAAAAGAAATACCTCCTGTCACATAATAGTCAAAACATCAAATGCACAAAACAAAGAAAAATATTAAAAGCAATAAGGAAAAAGGCCAAGTAACATATAAAGGCAGACCTATCAGAATTATACCAGACCTCTCACCAGATACTATAAAATCGAGAAGATCTCCTGGACAGATGTCATACAGACACTAAGAAAACACAAATGCCAGCCCAGGCTACTATACCCAGCAAAACTCTCAACTACCATAGATGGAGAAACCAAGATATTCCACGACAAAACCAAATTTACACAACATCTTTCCAGAAACCCAACATTACAAAGGATAATAGAGGAAAAGCTCCAATACAAGGAGGGAAATTATACCCTAGAAAGAGCAAGAAAGTAATCCTCTTTCAAACAAATCCAAAAGAAGATAGCAACACAAAGATAATTCCACCTCTATTAACAAAAATAACAGGAAGCAACAATCACTGTTCCTTAATATCTCTTAACATCAATGGACTAAATTCCCCAATAAAAAAGCCTTAGGCTGGCAAACTGGGTATGTAAACAGGACCTAGCATTTTGCTGCTTACAGGAAACCCACCTCAGTGACAAAGACAGACTCCACCTTAGAGTAAAAGGCTGGAAAACAATTTTTCAAGCAAATGGTCACAAGAAACAAGATGGAGTAGCCATTCTAAAATCTCCAGCCTGAGAACACAAAGGCAGGAACTCATGGCTCCACCTGTATAGGTAGTTGAGGGTGGCCTTGCCAGGCATCAGTGTAAGTGGACAGCCTTGGTACCTTAAAGTTTGGATTCCCTAGTGTTGTGGAATTTCAAGAGCAGGGAGTTGGGAATGAGAGGATGGTGAGAGCATACACTCATAGAAATGGAGGGGGGGATGGTATAAGAGGTTTTTTGGGTGGATGAGTGAAGAAATAATATGTAATGGTAAATAAATAAAGTATCCAATTTAAAAAGCCAGATAATGGGTCTGGCAATTGCAGTTGAGCAATCGAGACATTTTGTCAACAATTTATTACAGGGATTTCGTATAATCCTTAAGGACAAGGTGTTGTGAAGAGGCCCATGGAACTTTCAAAAGATTGGTGAGACATACTGTTGCTGAGACAAAGAATGATGCCACCCGTGAGCTTGCTGAGTACCCTGACAAGGGTGACTGGGAGCTGCATTGGATATATGTTCCTGACCACCTTTGCTGACTATATCCCAGATGGGACAAGTGCCTTGCCTCAAGTTTTAAGATATTGTGGGATAAAGAATCAAAAAGAGAAATTATGTCTCTTCTATTCTTCTTAAAGGTGCCAGCTATTAGGATTCAATTATGTACTGGTCTAGAAATCAATCAATGGGAAATAACAGTCTACTTTTGGAAGACTGATCTGGACTTTGTCAGAGACATATTTGGAAGCTAACTGTGTCTCACTATGATAGTAGGATAGCAAGAGATAATGTTGAACAGGATCTTGATTTCAAAACAGATTTAGGCATGTTTTAAGGATTCTTATTGTCAAGCTAAATTGGTTTTGTCTCTTCTACAGCATTATTGTAAGTTGCATTGACTCTATAATTTCAGTTATGTTGGTGTGTTGAAACCTGGCATGTCTGTTACAGAGGTCTATCAACCAGCTTTTGTCTCACTGCCCTGAGTATTAGAAAAACCTTGATTCTCTGAAAAAAGCTTGAAAATTGCTGGAAGAAGTGAGTTAGACTTTAAGCAGAAGTAAGAGAGTAGCAGGCTTGATTATTGCTGGTATAACAGTTTTATTCCATTAATTGCTAGCTCAGTGCTTCTGCAATAGCATTGGCACAAGGAGTTAAGGACAACTGTATTTTCGTTAACCATCTAGCAAAAATGTTACTAATGTGTGAGTATACAAAAGGATTTATTTAGATATCTGGAACAATGAATAATGCTCTATAAACCATTAAATTTATCGAAGGACGTTCAGGGTGAAGAGTTCAGGAGCCATACCAAATATCATGACAAATATCATTGGAGTAGTGTTACTTTTGAAATTCCCAATGATTTCATTATAAATAGAAAAAAGTTAAAGACAACCTGTAGGATATTTGGCATAATCCTAATACCTTTCTGTGTGTGTTACTTTGATAGTGAGATTATGAATTTAAAATCTGTGACCTTTGATGCTGCAGATACTGCTGATAAAATTATCCATGGCTGAGCTCAGTATTTCTATTTTGGTCAAGCTTCAAGATGGCAACTATAGCTTTATCAGGCTAGCCCGTCTTGTCCTGGCACATACTTTTATCCTTCCCATCATAGTTAAAGTTTATCTTAACAACATCAACATGTTGGCAGCCAAAGTACATGGCTTAAACCTGAAATAGACCCCCAGACAGAGTATTAAATTAACAGGCTGGCAAGAAAAGGACAGGTAAAGATTCTGCACAGAGCTTACCAACCTAAGACAGAGTGTATTGCCTTTGATAATGCATTATTCCATGAAAGGTAAGGAAGGCATTCTTGTCAGAATGACCTAAGACAGGGCTCAGTCTTGTTAACAAAATAAAAAAGGGGAGAGGTGGAGAGCCTTTGGGCTGCTTGGCAAGAATCTGACATGGGCCAAGCACAGGAAAGGGGCTGCTTGCAGGATATGACATTGGCCATGGACAAGGAAGTAGGCTTCAAGCAGGAATCTGACATGAGATAGAAACAAAGTAGTAATTTCAGGTAGGAGTTTAAATCGTAGACTACAACAAAGAAGTAATATCAGGTAGGAATCAAATAATATTAGAGCCAGAAACAAAAGAAGAAAGTAATTTCCAAAAGGAACTAAATTTAAGATTAGAACAATGAAGTAGGCTTCATACATGAAAATTACCTTGGGCTAGAATAAGGGAAAGTAGGCTCAGATACTTGGTTATCTGATAATCCTTGAGTGTCAGTAAACTGGGTTTAATGCCGTTGTTTTTTACTTTTTCTTTGACTACGGTGTTATTTATTGCCTTGTTCCTCGGACTATTTGAACCGATTGTATTGCTAAACTCTCAACCTAGAACTGACCTTAATACATGCATGTAATCAAAATGGTATAAAAGCATAAGGAAGAGGAGGTATAGGGGTCAGGGGGTTATAGGGGAGGGGGAAATAGGGAAAAGGGGATGACATCTTGTATTGTAAATAAAATTAAAATATCCAAGTTAAAATAATAATAAAAAAGTAAATGTACATTTAGTAACAATGGCTACCAGATGCTGAGTGAATCATAGGAAAATAATATTTGGGGACAGGTTGATCAGTGAGTTCAATGATACAAGTAGAGTAGAACACTAAGTTATGATGTTAAAATTGAAACAATCAAGGTACTTACAGAGAATAGCATATTGGTTTGTAAAAACGTAGGTGGACAATTTGAGAAAATTTTTACCATATAGGAATAACCTTTAAACAGGAAAACAACAATGAGCTAGGCCATGGGTCTTATGCTACGCTGTAGCAGAGAACTGATTTATCTAAACATCACTGGGAGAGGAGGTGCTTGGTTCATGTTAGAGGCCTGATGCCCCAGAGAAGGGG